>NW_024092664.1:0-15189 GCF_014356525.2 Nilaparvata lugens | reverse complement strand
CATTTGAATGATTGACTTATTGTAGGAATAATTAATAAATAATAATAAAATAATTATACTGTCAACTAAATTGCTTCAACCCTCCTACAAATGAATTGCAAAATCATTGCCAATATAAGGTATTATTCTTGTGTATGTTGAAGAGGGGGAGGTGTGAAGAATTACAAATCATTATCTCCAGTAGTAAAAGTTATTTTATCTGAGTAGATATTCACCTAACTGTATCAGTAAATTGACATTCAACCCATATACACTATAGTTCCATGAGCCAATGTCAGAATAAGTAAATTCGCACCTAGAGCAGAAAAGAGATTTTTCCGGCTCTCAATCTTTTCTAGTCCTCGGCCTACGGCCTCGGACTTGAAAACCGATTCGAGTTTTTACATTTTACATAGAAAACACATTTTTGCCCGTGGTGCGAACGCTTTTTCGCCACACAAAAAATAACAATATATATATTGAGAATAGTTGTTTACTAAGCACTTCCGAAAGCAGAAGTGGGAGGTGATAGCTCTAGCAAATCTCAGGTAATCTGAATATCAGGAAATTGTCCAAATATTTTTATTTTTTATTCTGATTTGTCTAAATAACCTAAAAGATGATGTTCAATATTATGTGGGAGGTTGAGTTCATACTTTTTTATTCTTTCAAATGACAATAAGATGATATTATTATAATGTTTTAATTATTGAATAAAACACAAAAATAATGAAAAGTTTTTTGATCAGCTGTTTTTCGATCACCTTTCTTAGTTCCATGTTAGCGGCTGGAAAGAAACCTGTTCTGACGTCAGACGAGAGTCGTCTGGAAAGTGCAAACAATGTATTTCAGATCTACGTAGGACGGAAAACGCTGCTTCTGTGCAGTGTGACGAAAACATGTTTTATTCTACCTCTTTTGCACTTATTTTAAAATGTTGCATTGAATGTACCTCTGATTATGATAACAGCCTGGAATACAAGATGAAGTTATATCAAAAATATAAGATTGACATTATCAGTTCAGGAGGGTTGATTCTTATAGGAAATATTTCTATCAATTTCTCTGTACTTTGAAGATGACTTCCTTTACAGCAAATGCTACCCTTTGATTCCTTCTTCTTCTTCTTCTCCTCCTCCTCCTTCTTCTTCTTCTTCTTCTTCTTCTTCTTCTTCTTCTTCTTCTTCTTCTTCTTCTTCTTTTTCTTCTTCTCTTCTTCTTCTTCTTTCTTCTTCTTCTTCTCTTCTTCTTCTTCTTCTTTTCTGCTACGTCACTCTGTCAGGCTATTATTGGCCGTCTGATATTCTCCGGAAATTTGACGTGATTGGTTCCTTTCAAGTACAGCGACGCCATATTGAATGTGACGTTACCAACAGGAAAACCTTGTAAAAAGTATCGACAAATATGATGTGCAGAAAGAGAGATATCCTCTCGTCATCTTTATCGTCTTTCGAAAGCTCTATTTCTGGGAGAGATGATGATTTTACTTCTGAAGATCGGAGATCATGTTTTTGAAAGCTATTTCCTTCATAAGAAAATGTCGTTTAAAGGTTGATAACAAGATTTTTAAATACCGTTTACTATCTGAGTTGGAGTAATATTTTGGATGAATATCTCATCTACCATCTATTTATTTCAATTTATTTATTTAAATAAAAAAATATATAAATATAAATATTTATTATATTTTTTATGTCAAATTTTATATGTTCATGTAAGAATATTGATGAAGATTCAAAATACTTTTGCCCTAATTGATATAGTGAGGTCCACGTTATACGGCAGTGTTTGATTAGCAATGTATTGCAATCCTTGTCTATCATTCAACAGAGCGGATAGCGCTATCTCTTCCTCGCTTTGCTCTGTTGCCAGATCGTCTTTCAACAATGTAGAATTAATCATTATTTCACAAATATTCATCTTAATTATGAAAATCCATTATGAAATTATTGAAAAATATAATTTCTTGCCTAATAAAATATATATTGATTATTTCCAACGAGAATGTGTGTGTGTACGTGTGTGTGTGGTGTTGTGTGGTGTGTGTGTGTGTGTGTGTGTGTGTGTGTGTGTGTGTTGTGTGGTGTGTGTGTGGTGTGTGTGTGTGTGTGTGTGGTGTGTGTGTGTGTGGTGTGTTGTTGTGTGTGTGTGTGTGTGTGAGTGTGTGTGTGTGGTGTGAGGTGTGTGTGGTGTGTGTGTGTGTGTGTGTGTGTTGTTGTGTGTGTGTGGTGTGTGTGTGTGTGTGTGTGTATGTGTGTGTGGATGTGTACACGATATCTAATCTCCAATCACGGAATGACTTGAAATTTGGAACTTAAGGTCCTTACAATATAAGGATCCGACACGAACAATTTCGATCAAATGCAATTCAAGATGGCGGCTAAAATGGCGAAAATGTTGTCAAAAACAGGGTTTTCGCGATTTTCTTAGAACGGCTTCAACGATTTTGATCAAATTCATACCTAAAATAGTCATTGATAAGCTCCATCAACTGCCACGAGTCCCATATCTGTAAAAATTTCAGGAGCTCAGCCCCATCTATGCAAAGTTTGATTTTAGATTCCCAATTATCAGGCTTCAGATACAGTTTAAACAAAAAATTTCAAGTGGAAAAGATTGATCATGAAAATCTCTACAATTAATGTTTGTAACAATTTCACCTAAAATTGAAATTAGCTCGAAATTTTTAGAAAATGTGATTATCCAATTGCAAACTATGGGCAACTGTTGATCCTATTAAATGATTCACTATGAAGAGATAGCAGACCTCGTATGTCTCCAGCGTTATTGTCCTGTCACCAGCTGACTCAGATCTTTGTTTATAAGTAGACTTGAGATGCGCGTGAACACTAGCGTCAGGTGATCAACTTTCGAAACGGCAAGGAAAGTTGTGTGAGTGCGCCACACCAGATTTTTATTCAATACCTTTAATTAATTCTCAATAATTATTGATGATCATGAAAATTCGCATTGATTTGAGTAGTGAATACTTATGGTATACTGTTCTACATAGTCGTGGTTACAAATGCATGTATATCTACTGTTAAGGATCATCCCACCGATAAACCATCCAAATTATATACAGTTAGTCCCTCGCGTGCTATCTATTTTTTCGGCATTCCAATTCTGAATCGGGTCCACAGGAAGCGCAGAAATTCGCTTATCGCAACCAAATTTGTATCTACTTATGCAGAGTGGAGCTTCCTTCTTGTTTCCCCTTGTTATCAGCTGATGGGTGGATTGGTGGGGGGGTGGAGTAGCTACAAGGGGTAGAGGGAGGGGGAAAACAACATGTCCGTACTCCTTATCAAGATTGATAGACTGCCGCTTTTCTCTTTCGAGGAGGAGGAGGAGGATCTCGTTTTCTCCTCTTTCTCCCCTCCTGAGAGTTGTGTGAGGAGGAGGAAAATAGGAGGAGGAGGAGTAGGAGGAAAGGATGAGAAGAAGAAGAAGTGAAAGTGAAGAAGTAGAAGATGGAAAAAGGTGGAAATAGAATGAGAAGAGGTGGAGGGAGAAGAAGAAGAAGAACAAGAAAATAAAGGAAAGGGAAAAGAAGGAAAAGGAGAAGGATTGGGTGATGGAGATGTAGGGTGAGGGGAATAACAGGGAGATGGAGGAGGAGAAGGAGAAAGATCAGAGGTAGAAGAAGAGGAAGAAGAAGAAGAAGAAGGAGAAAAAGGAAGAAGAAAGAAGGAATGAGGAAGAAGGGAGAAGAGAGAAGAAAGTAGAAAGAAGAAAGAAGGAAGAAGCAAGAAGAATAAAAAAGGAGTAGAAGAAGAAAAAGAAGAAGAATTATTGAAGAAGATCAAGGGTGTGGTGGGGGGAAATAAGGGGTATTTCGATTGGTCGAGGGGGGGGTGGCACGGAAGTTGCGTTAGGCTCTGCTCGTGTTTGGAATAAATCTGCATTTCTACTTGATTCAACCAGACTAGTGGCATAAATTATCATTCGCCACTTATCATTTCGATCTGGTGAAGCCACACTAACTGGGGGAATATGGCTGCCTTCAACAAAAACGAGCTGTCGAAATTATTTAGCTATTAATTTGGCTGTATTTGCTTATTCATTACAGACTAGATTAGTAATTCAGTTCTTTCAATTATTGTTCATTGAATTTATTCATTAATACTATGCAGTCCATTGCTATATTATATTGTATCATATTGAATATCGGGGACCGAGCTTCGTTCTGGAGTACAAAAGCATAAAAAAATCATTACGAAAGTAGAAATAATTATAATAATATTTATAGTTCATACAGAAATGTTCTATCTAATCACAGTGAATTGAGATTAATTCCCAGAGGAATGCAAAAATTTCCCTCACAAAGACCCGGTTGTACAAAAGCCGGTTAAATTTTTATCCCGATCAATTTCATATGAACCAAATCAGAGAAGACCATTTCAAAAAGATGGTTCTACTGGAATTAATCAGGATTAAAAATAACCCGGCTTTTCTGCAACCGGCACTAAGTACCTTATGAATGATTACAAAAGTTCAACAGCTGAGTCATAATTTTGACACAGTCCAACACACAAGAACTCGCTCACTCACTTCCATCATCAACAGACGACGAAATAATTATTATCAGCTGTTTTTTCAAAGATGAATAATAATTATCCTTTCAATGTCCTTCAGCGAGTTCTCCCATGGATTAAACCTAGTGCAATCGAATTTTTTATACCATAAACCTACTATGTTATGAATTCCGTGAGAATCGTTAGAGCCGTTTTCGAGATCCGGTGAAATACAAATATATAAACATCTAAACAGAAATTGCACGTTTAATATTAGGATTATTCTATGTATTGTTATCATATCTGAAAATATAATGAAAACCTAGTTTATAAGTTACATATTGTATTGTGCGAACTATACAATGTATTTCACAATATATTATAGAATCTATAGTTTCAATGTACTATATACATTCAAATTCAAATTTTATTTACTCAAACTCACATATTTACAATCAGAATCAATAATAAAAACAAAAAAAAAAACAGTTGTCACGTTATTCTTATATAAAATAACGATTAGCCTCCGCTTGGCATCAGTCGGTAAAGCATGAGATTAAATAATAGGGCGTGGTTTTCTAATAGTATTCAGTCTTAAAAAAAAAATCTTGATAGGCCTAGATATGGGCTTCTCCAATAACTCTTGTAATTCAATATAATAAATATATATATAATATAAATGATACTTATACTAGAGAGATGAGAATATAAATAAATTGCACACCATGAATTTTACACATATATTGTACAAATAATGCAAAGATCAGTCGAGGCAAAAAATATATATAGAGCGATAAAAAATATAATATAAAAATAGAACAATATTTGAAATCAATAAAAATATCACAGGCTAACTTTATATTCTAGATTTATGGCACGAATCATTACCATGTGCCTTTATCTTGAAATCATATGCAATCTTTGGCATGTAGCTGTGACATGTACTTGCTAATACTTGTCTGCTTGGATAATTCAATCATAAACATGTGCTCTAAGATCAGCTTGATAAATTAGCCACTAATAATCCAATATATCTATATATTAAAATCTCTAGTATTTAGTAGATTTATTTGTATCGAATATATATTTTTATCTCAGGGTGCAAGATCGGCACCTGACGGAATAGGTAGAGCCATTCATCTAGTGAATTAGAACCATGATAAATTATCGCAAATTGTATTGCAAAAATTAAATATTGTATGCATATGTTTTAATAGCCTAGATTTCGTACTTCTTTGATTAAATAGAAATTCTAAAATATTGATCTATATTTTCTTTCAATTAGATACCTTTAATACTAATTTTTACTTGCGCAAGTATTAATCTTATTAATTTCTTAATTTATAATAACCCTTTCGGCGAGCTAGCTTTGATCATCAGATTATTTCGAAGCACTAGGCGCCCATCACTAAATTCAAATTTAAATCACTCACGTGTCGAAAATCTTCTTGTAAGCCGCCGATGTCGATCCAACTCCATGCGGTCCGGGAATATGGTAGCCGGAATCGTCTCCTCCAGGGGTTTATAAATTTAATAAAAATGAAAAATGACTTCTGCTTCACAATAGCATCACGAAGTCTTTTAAGAATTTAATAATTTACTTTAACTTTAATTTTTACAAAATTATTAATAAGGTACTTCGCTCTAAAATATTTGGGGTCCTCTTATGGTGGCATCTGGCTAGCGAGTCTGCTGGCGAGTGCTGGTCTTCCTTCTCAAGTTTTACAGATCCTCTTTCCGACTTTCAAATTAGCATAAAATTTAAATATCTCAATCCTCCGCCATTAAATTCAAATAGATCTTACAAAAAATGCCAAGATATTGCTTAGATTATATGATTAATAATTTCTTTGCATTCGAGCCATATTGATAACATAGATTACACAAATTTTTACACGAAATCTACTACAATTATATAAATATATAAATATTTTTGAATCGGCCTACAGTTGCCGCCCATTAACTGCCGTTTTACTATTGGTGCATGCAAATTTTATTAGGTATTCATGCGCCTGGTAACTCTTATTTCTGAATACATTAAATTATTTTTATTTGGTTTTTTATTTATGCTCTTTGCATGCTAGTTAATATTATATATATTAATATTAATTCCATGCTAACTAATAATTAGCCACGTGGACGGGTGTTTTCTCACATTGCACACCGTCTGAATGCGATAAAGCTCTGCCAAGGGGTTTGGTCAGATTCTACGTTCTTCGGTTTGATCGATCTCTAGGTCACCGATCTGTGAATACATCTATCTAACCTCATCTTCAAATATTTTTAAATAATATATTTATGAGTAATAAACTTCCTTCAAATCCTTTTTAAGTTCTTGTACCATTTAGCCAGAACAAGCTGATGCTATCTTATCTTGATTATTATCTGCTTGGCGATATTAGCCAATTACTTTATTTAGACCATTATTATTTCTGTTAGGGCTTTTATCTACCCAGATTTAAGATGTTACACAGTTCAGTTGAATAAAAAATTATTTTTAATTATGCCTATTAATGAAATGAATAATGGTATTTCAATTAGAAAGAAATTTGTGAATTCGAATAAAAAATACTACTTGCTGGCAGTTAATACTTCACGTTTGGAATGAATGCAACCGGAATAATTTTCAATTAACGGATAAATGGAGAAGGAGAGAAGAGAGAAAGAAAAGACTAGCAACCATTCACTCACCTTGTACACTTTCCAATAACAGCTCATCTCACTATGCTTATAGCAAGCTACCAAAAATTACATTTATACTAAGAAATTACATGAATAAGGATTTAATTTATGTTCAGGGATAAGATCTCTGAGCCATAAGAATTCATTTTTTGGAAACAAGTTGACTCTGAACCCTCTTGATTTCAATAGGGATGTTGTTGAAAAGCTCAGGCCCAAGAAATACAAATGATCTCTGGGAACAAGTGGTATACGATTTGGGAAGTCTCAGTAAATCAGCTGTCACTCCATTGTAAACATACAATGGTATAACAATATCGGTGGACCGAGCTCCGCTCTGGACTATAAAAGCATAGACAATTTGTAACGAAAGATTGAATTTACAGTTTATTTCTATTTATTCATTTTCTCAGTCGTACAATATTATTTTTACAGTTATATGAGGAGGCACAACATGCTTATGCCCAAAACTGTCCCTTTCCAATAATATTATACTGCAGTCTAAATCAAAATCTAGGTTAAGCTACTATCACTCATCAAAAAACAATATTTATTCACACTTCAAAAAACAAACACATCATCAATTACAAACAGATATACTATGAATTCGATTTAGAATGATATACTGTGTTTGCTACAATATTTGTTAATATACTATGTACTATTATACACTAACAGAATCTAGTTACTATTCTGAACTTTCTGAAGTAAACATGTATCTAAAAAAAAGAGAAATAAACAAAAATACAGTAAGTTTTTCTTGCTGAATTTTTCTTCTCGTGAGATCAGCTGAATGATCCCTCACATGCACTCGTTCACTCACTTCTATTACGGTATAGACAGACGACAAAATCTCCAGCTGTTTTTTCAAGGACGTATTTATCCTTTTAATGTCCTACAGTGATTTATCCCAGGGTTGAGACCTACTGCAATCGAATTTTCATATCATGAACCTACTTTGTTCCAAATTTTGTGAGAATTGTTAGAGCCGTTTTCGAGATCCGGTCTCTCAAGAAGAAGAACAATAAAGAGTAGAAGAAGGAGATGATGATGATGAAGTGAGAATATGATGTGAGAAGAATTACTAAGTGGTAAGAACAACTTTCCTCGACTAGTGGAAATATAGGCCAGCATAACAGGCTTTTCTTATCTTAATACTCCATGTTATTAATTGCCTGCCCAGTATACATTCTTGATGATAATTAGCCTTCCAGCGAGAAAAAATGGGGGATTACAAGTTTGCCAGTGTAGTAGTCCTTCCTGTGAGAGCCGAGTCTTTCACGGAGAATGGAACATCATAACCACCTCAGACCCTCAGCGAGGCAACTGACTAATTTACTGCTTTAATAGAGTGTTAGAATTTGATAACCTCGTTCTCAACCCTTTCCGAAAATTTATACTCGACTACTATCGTTTGCCGCAAGTTTCCCAGCTCAAACTAGTTGGTTTTCCTCGTTCGGAAAATTTTCCCTCGTGTTCAGGTTTCAGAGAAATTTCACATTTTCTTGGAAAATTCCCTCGCTCCTGTGAATCAACAAATTTTCCCTTGTCTTTTCCTATCCCTTGAATTTTTCTCTGTTCCCTGTACATCTAGGAATTCTCCCAGGCCTTTTCTCATTTCCAGCTCAAACAAGTTGGTTTGTCACGTTCGGCAAATTTTCCCTCGTGAAATTTCCCTTATCATCTCCTTTTCTTGGAAAATTCCTTCTTTCCTATGAATCTACAAGTTCCCCTTGTCTTTTCCTCTACTTTTCTTGGAGAATCCCCTCGCTCCTGTGAATCAACAAATTTCCCTTCCCTTGTCTTTTCCTATCACTTGAAGTTTTCTCTGTTCCCTGTGCATCTAGAAATTCTCCCATGCCTTTTCCTATTTCCAGCTCAAACAAGTTGGTTTGTAACGTTCGGAAAATTGTCCCTCCAGAAATTTCCTATATCATATCCTTTTCTTAGAAAATTCCTTCGTTCCTATGAATCTACAAGTTTCCCTTGTCTTTTCCTCTCTTCTTTTCCTCTACTTTTCTTGGAGAATTTCCTCGCTCCTGTGAATGAACAAATTTCCCTTCCCTTGTCTTTTCCTATCGCTTGAAGTTTTCTCTGTTCCCTGTGCATCTAGAAATTCTCCCATGCCTTTTCCTATTCCCAGCTCAAACTAGTTGGTTTTCCACGTTTGGAAAAAGTTCCAGAGAGACTTCCCATATAATAATTAAATGAATTTTTATTTATAAAAAACTAAAACTACAACATCAATTACACAAAATATCAGATAAATTACAATATTACATACAATAGTTAGTTACAAAAAAATCTTATAATGTGTCCTCTACGTGTTTATTTTTTCTGTTTGGAAATCGACCTACTCCACTATGGCGTACCATGTTCTAGAGTAGGTTTTGTTAGTTTTTTTGTGCGTATTATCAATTAGTTAGTGTTTAGTAAGTCATTAGGTGATTAGTTGTTATTTGAAATAATGTTTTCTATGTTCTGTCTTCCTTTGCTCATCAACCAATTGTGTACTATTGTTTTGAACTGTCTAGGATGATTAATCTGTTTAAAGTTTGCAGGGAGTAGATTATATAATTTTGGTGCTAAATGATTGAAATGTCTCTGGTATAGAGCCTTCCTTGCAACACTGGTGATGAGAAGATTCCTGTATCTTTTGTTGTGGTTGTGGTTTCTGGTTTGAAATGTGTCTGGTTTGAAATATGGAATATGAATCTGGCTGAAATGAAATCTGGTTTGAAATATCTTCTCTACTTTTCTTGGAAAATTCCTTCGCTCCTGTGAATCTACAAATTTCTCTATCCTTAGAAGTTTTCTCCGTTTCCAACTGTCTTTCTCAACTGTTGAAATTACAAAAAAAAATGAGATGAAAAATTACTTTATCAGGCGGAGTTAGGACTTTTAAGTCCTCTCTACCACTCAACCTCGAAATGAAGAACTACAAGACTTAACCTACCTATTTCGGACTATGTGTAAGCCCATCTGAATTTGAGAGAGAAATAGCACAAGGTTATCTCATTTTTTCTCTCTATCGTTTTCATGATTTGCTTATTATATGAATGAATGAATGTTAATTCTCTCCCAATCATTTATCTGGCGTTTTGTTTGTGTAAATGAAATGAATAAATAATAATTTAATCGAATATAATGTATTCTCATATCATATTAGAGTATTTTAATTTAAAGTATTTAATTGATTTGATGAATAATTTTGCCAATATTCTAACCAAAACATTTTATCAAACATCCACGCAATGCTTACAAGGGTCATCCATATAAAGGTCAGTCTCGGTTATGGCTAGAGGCTAGAGGGAACTCTATATAGGAAATATGGTCGATTGAGGTCAAAATAACATATTCCAACTGATAAGAAGAATGAATACGTCTTGTTATCTTCATCTTCTTCTCCATCGGTCTCTCTTCTTTATCCTATCTCCTTCCTTCCTCCTCCCGCTCCCCACCCACATACTCTATTCGGTCCTCCACTATCAGTCTTTGGAACAAATGACTGAAACTGTCCGGCCCTAGAACGATCACATGACAACCATCCCCCACCCATCCAACAAATCCAAACCTTTAAACCTGTTATAGAATGAATTGTGTATATATATATTATATAAACTCATGTTTCTTCAATTATCCACTGCATACTGCTGTATATTACTGTAATTTGATTACCCTTACTACTTTCAGCCTACTTCATTTTATTAATCAATAATTTGATCTTATCTACCTATATAATTATTTTACTCTATCAATTTTCTGTTTTTTTTCTCTAAATATTTATATTAATTAAAACTTTTACAAAATTTCCATTAATAAGTAAATCCTTAGTTTAATTAATTAAATTAACGTTTTGGTAGAGAGTTAGTGGGGAGGATATTTTTAATATTCTTTCCGAAGAATGGACATTGATATGTCCAAAGCTCCGCCAATTTATGTAGATGCTTAACAATATAATTATCTACAGTAAGTTATTACAGATTGCTTTTTTCATATCATAAACTGTTCAATAATTATTTTCTTAGTCTATATTTTGTGAATTCATCTATAATTTTGCTGTATTGTAAGCTTTTGTATATGAGTGTATAAGCCAGTATATATTGTAATCTACATAATTAAAGTACTCAATCAATCAATCAATGAATCAATCCACCAACATCTTCTATTCAGTCCTCCTTTTTCCCAGTTAAGGATAGATAGAGTCAGTTTTGCCAGTTTGATAGAGATAGAAATATTTTGTTTCCCCACTTAGATAGAGATAGAAATATTTTGTTTCCCCTGTAAGATAGAGATAGAAATATTCAGTTTCCTCGGAAAATAGAAATAGAGATAGATAGATTCGTTTCCCCACTTCTTTCCCAGTTGCATTGAAGTGGAAGATATGGAAAATAGCCATCTATTGTGCGAGTTGGCCGTAAAAAATGTTTATCGAGGATCTCAAGCAGTCGTTGCATGTATGAAAAATGTATTTCGCCAGAAAGGAAAGGAGGTGTAGGGTGGGTGAGTTCTTGAGAAAGAAAATTATCTTGAATGGTGGGTTGGAGAAGGTGAGTGAGATTGGGAAAGAGATAGGATGAGGGAGGGTGTTTGAGAGAGAGAGTGATAAATAGATGGATAGACTTTATTCTTCAATTTTTTACTAGGCTTGTCGCCTATGGTAACGTGATTACAATAGTATATTTATAATTCCACAAATCTTTTAAAATGTTGCATTACACAATTATATTCTCTACATTACGTTCAGGTTATTTTATTTTATTGATTGATCGTTTAGGCGGAGAGAGATTGATTGATTGAGTACTTTATTTAATATGTAGATTACAATATATACTGGCTTATACACTTATATACAATAGCCTACAATATAGCAAAATTATAGATGAATTTACATAATATAGACTAAGAAAATAATTATTGAACTGTATATGATATGAAAAAGCAATTTGTAATATAATAACTATGGATAATTATATTGTTATGCATTTACATAAATTGGCGGAGCCTTGGACATATCAATGTCCATTCTTCGGAAAGGATATTAAAAATATCCTCCCCACTAACTCTCTACTGAAACGTTAATTTCATTGATTAAACTAAGGATTTATTTATGAATGGAAATATTGTAAAGTTTTAATTAATATGAATATTTAAGAAGAAATAAACAGGAAAATAATAATGTAAAATAATTATATAGGTAGATAAGATCAAATTATTGATTAATAAAATGAAGTAGGCTGAAAGAAAATCAGGGTTATCAACTTTCAGTAATATACAGCGGTATGCAGTGGATAATAAAAATAACATGATTTATATGATATATAACTCATATTATATTTATATATATAATATATATATATTTATATATATATATATATATATATATATATAAATATAATTCAATCTATAAAAGGTTTATAGGTTTATATTGGTGGGATGGGTGAGGGATGGTTGTCATGTGATCGTTCTAGGGCCGGACAGTTTCAGTCATTTGTTCCAAAAGATGTTTTTTTAAAGTCAGGATGAAGCTCGCTCGGTTCTCGATGGACCTGATAGAAACAGGAAGAGAGAGAGAGAGTGAGTGAGTGTGTGAGAGAGTGTGTGAAAGAGAGCGAAGGAATGTTGGTGAAGTAGAAGTAGAAGAGTGTGTGTGAGGAGAAGGAGAAGAGTATGTGTGAAAGAGAGAGGATAAAAAGAGAGACTTGTGGAGAGTGTGAGACAGAGAGAAAAAAGGTTGAGAAGGAGGAAGTGATTACAGTTAAGAGAATAGTGAGAAAGTAAATAAAAGAAGATATGATTGAGAAAGAAAATCGTCTGATGATAATCATGAATAATTCAGTTTCAGAACGACGAAAAATTGTCAACAATTTATCAAAACAATTCGAGTTGGCCAATGAAGGCTGAGCTCACCTGTCATTGGCGGAGACTGGACACGCCCGAATATTCCAAATATGGTCATGAGAACCGTTCAGTCATCAACTAGCCTGTTCAGTGTTCATTAGATTTTCTCCATACTATATTCTATGCTGTTAAATTTTATTTTAATTAATTTTAAAGCTTCCAGTTCCACTAAAACGCCCAATTATATCTAATAACTTATTCTACTATTGGTTTAAGCTAATTATGTTCACAAATATTACTAGAAATAATATTGATTTGACATTCATTAATGAGTGTAACAAGGTACCTAGAATATATTCTAGGTACATTTGGGATAGTATAAGATCGTGTGACTCACATTCACAGTATGTATTTATTAATTATTTATTTTATATTGACTGATACCATAAGTACATCATCAGATGATAGGGAGAGAAGAAAAAAAGTATTCTTTCCTATAACACCTTCCATTCATCATTTTATCCAGCTTAACAAATGGGAAAGAGCAAAAATACACCCCTAATTAGTATTCAGTCAGGTTCCACTTCACTTTTTCGCAGATTTAATCATTATCAGTATGATTTTTGAGTAAGCTCAAATTCTTGATCAAATAAAATTCTTCTGAGTACTAATTCATATGAAATAACAGATATTAACATAAATAAAACTTCTAACAGTACAAAAAAAGCTCACAAGACCAATGTCTGATGGTGAGCTTGAATCGAGAAGAGAAAAAAGCACGGAAGCTGTGGTTACCTGTGCGCTAGCTTTGAGTTCATTTTGAATATTCATAATATAAATAATTAAAAACAATATTAAAACTTGTAGTACCCTTTATTAAAAAAAACTTAGAAATATTTCAACGACTAAATAGTTCGACCATAGCTTGGGTCATTTTCGAAAATGTTAGGTTATTAACTATGGTCAGAACTAGTCGAAATATTTAGAGTTTTTAATAATAAAGGTTACTACAAGTTTTTATATTGTTTTCATTATTTGTACAAAAGTAGCCCATGTGGGTGAAGTGTTGTTATAATATAAATAATTTCTTAATTCTTTGTGATTATGAGATTATTAATTAGTGCCTTATTTTACTCTGTTGCAGGTAAGAAATAGAAGCCTGCCCTATTCCTCCATATCCAAGTAATAAATGAAGGGTAAGAAATTTTAGACTTATTCCATTGTACTGATTGCTTATGTCAGGGTCCCGCCCCTTAGAACAAGTATTTATCATCTACACTGCGAGGATTATGTTTATTATTATCATTTTTGTCATAGTCATTCAATTTCAGCTGTTTTCCATGCATGAAATCAATCCGGTAAACAGCTGTATGCAGAAAAAATAAACATATGATTTGCATTACAGCATGCTCTACTGTAATGATACCATATGTTTCCTTTACAGTCGATTATGTTCCTAGTTCCTAAATGGGAACAGCAAAACTGCTACAAAAAACCACCTTCAGCGCTCCAGGTGGAAGTTTTGTCAACTTCCACAAAATTCCTGATTCGGAATTTGTAAACTAGGTTATGTCTATAGAATGCATGTAGTATGCATTATGTATGTAATGTTTTATATTTCTCAATCATCATTCTTTAGATTATCATGACAAAAAATAGTATAGTCTACGTTACTTGGACGTGAATGTCTTCTGCAGTGCTCGAATGAACGTCTAGTCTTGGCTAACGCCTCGACTGGAAACATCATTCTCGCCTGCAATAGGCCCCTTCCCATCCTTGTGACGTAAGATACCATAACCTGTTCATATACCTATCTTTCAAGAAAGATAATTGTTACCAAAAAAAAAAAAACTACTCGACGAACAAAAACAACCATGAATCACATGGAGTATTGAAGCAAGCCTTCTCAAATTCTTCCCAATCATAAATTGTTGAGCCTTCCATTATAAAATTATCACGTTCGGCAAAAGTTCGCAACTTTGCAAATTATGGCAACTGTTTCCGACTTATCGCATCCTGAATCTCTCTTCAAATTAATAAATAACAGCAAAAATTGAGCACGTTGAAGATCAGAGTGGAGATCTCGCATAATGTAGCGGGATTGGCACGGGCTACTGTGCTATTTATCGCCCGAAGCTCCATTAAACATCTTTTGAATATTATCTGGGGTGCC
>NW_024092663.1:0-14123 GCF_014356525.2 Nilaparvata lugens | reverse complement strand
TCTTTTGAATATTATCTGGGGTGCCTTTTAATGTCCCAATTTTTCGTGTTTCAAACTAATTTCCATCAATTATTGCTCATTTTTTCGGCTCATTGACGAATGTTTTGTCTGTTAGTTGCAGATGTTTGGGATGATTTATGTATAACAAACTGACGTAGATTGGAAAATACGTAAAAACGAAACGATGAAATGAATCACTTTTGAATTCTGTATAGTCAATAATTCTATGTTCTCAACTTAATAATAATTTCTTACCTTTTTTATATTTTTCAATAAATTTTACATGTGTCTATAATACATGATAATTTAGTTTTATTTTTAGTTTTAATATTTGTCAATCTTAAGTTAGCTGCTAGAAGTAGTAGTCCTGGTGAGAACTACCTATCTTATTAATCTCCACTCTTTATTATATCAGAAAAAATTGCTCATTAGTCTTTTCAGACTAGATTGCAATGTATATAGAAGAATAAATGAATAAAAATAAATTTTGTACTAGTTCTTACTTTCTTTCCCTTAATTTCTTTTGATTCCATTTGATTTTTTGATTTTTGATTACCTCCTCCTTCTTTACAAACCTTCTTCCTCTTCAGCTGGGGTCCCCTCCTTTCGTTTCTCTTTCGACAATTATCTTCTTTTTGAACTCTCTCTATCACTGATTTCATTCACTCTTTCTCTCTCTTTCTTCCTTTTACTTTATTCTTCTTCATCACTTCATCTTCTTTTTTATTTTCAGCTCACTTACATCTCTTCTTGTTCTCTTCTTCTCATTTCTCTACATTGATTCATTCTCCATTGCCTTCAATAATTTACTTTTCATATTTTTCCCTACTCTCGATTCTTGTTTCCCACTTTCTACTTCACCACAACTTCTCTATCATCTTCATTTTCTTCTCACCATGAACATTTTCTTATAATATTTCACTCTTTTCATCTTAATTTTTTTTCTCCACCTTGATAATTTCTCTATGATAAATTGCTGTCTCTTTTTCCTTGCTTCTCATGGATTTTTCTCTCATCTTGATTCTTCTTGTATCCCACTCATCCAACTACTCCATGCTCTCTTTCTCTATTTCCTCCTCCTCCTCCTCCTCCTCCTCCTCCTTCTCCACCACCTCCTCTCACTCCTACTCATCCTCCTCCCACATTCCAAATCCTATCAAATCCAATCCTTTCCATTCTCAATACATATTTGTACTGTATTATTTTCATCTCTGTTTTTTCCGGTTTAGTGTATTAATATGGAAAGGCTGTTATTTGTTATTATTAATCCTGAAGTTGATAATTATTTGTTGAAATATCGCCGATTAGTAGTGACCTTACTAATCGTAAATACTAATGTTTTCTAAATATGAATTTTTTATGAATAAAATAATTTGATTTTGAATTTGAATGTACAATATTACATTATCCTTATTCAATCACATTCAATCCTCATTCTGATTAATAATCCTTCAAACTTGTTGAATAATTAGCCATATTGTCATTCATATGGTGAATCAGCATTATAAGCAAGCATATTATATTGTTACTTACTAAAGGAATCCATCTCTATCCAAAAATCTCTCAATGATATGCACAATTTATTTCCACATGTCCTTAACGTCGTCATGATTAGGCATCTATTTATAAGCCAACAATTCCCCAGCCAAAAAGGATCCATATTAGAAATTCACAATGGAATGTAAATTTAGAATCAGGAAATACCCCAATGCTCTCTCAGAAGTTAGAACTATTAACCACTCAAATAATAATTATTCATTCTTTCATGAAAGCCCCATTTGTTCCGGCTGAAAAGTTCGTTAGTCCCTCTATTAATAGAAACTGTTTCAAACTCTTTTTACTGTGAAGCACATAATATATTTAAAATACTGTATACGAATACTCCATATATATAGACATGTATATAGTAATATTAGAAATGCTCCACATGCATCATACATACATTTATACAGACATGTATAGTAATATTCACGGTGCGTTTAAAAGTGAGCGAAATCCCCCAAGGTCAAGCGAGTTCTATATTTGGAATCCCGCTATATAAATACCGTAGGTACAGTTGAAATATATAGCTATGAAACAGTGGATACAATAGACTGACTGAGCGGTACTCTGAATATACATGTATATAGTGGTACTGTTTTAGCATCAACGTCATACTGCTTATAATTAATTCTTCAATGAACGCTGAATAGAAAGTTGAAAGAAAAGTTGCTAGTTTTTTCTCGCTAGAATAGTCGGAAAATAAAAATGAAGTGGAAGTGTAGAAGAGGAATCGATAGATTATATACGTGGATATACGTGGGAGTTATGATTACATGCTTCGTTCAGTAATATTATCTTCTTCGTAGGGATATTTTGGTCCTCTCCTTCTTCTTTTTCTTCTTCTTCTTCTTCTTCTTCTCCTTATACTAACAGCTCATTCCTTCATCACTAATTATTTTACTAATTCATTACAGTATTTGATTCTTATAGTACCTAATTCATTCCTATTCCTTCTGTTTTTTGTGCTTTTTCCCTGCTCTATTCTTCTTCTTCTTATGAGCGCCTGAAGTTTAAATTTTTGGGACAGAACATTTTAAATTCGGTAAGAGATAAATCCATGAGATTTAGAGGATTGATTCTTCATGGTAGATCTAGTTGTAGTCATGGTAGATTCTTTATTGTTGATCTAGTAAAACAAAAAATTACGGAAAATATAATTGTTTGATAAATTTATCCAATTTACTAAAAATGACCAAAAATAACTTTTTGTTGAGATATTTTTGGTCATTTTTGGTAAATTGGAAAACTTTATTAAAACTCGATATTTTCAGAAAATTTTTGTTTTACTAGATCAACAATAGAATCAATCCTCTAAATCTCATGGATTTATTATCTCTTACCGAATTTGAAATGTTCTGTCCCGAAAATTTAAACTTTAGGCGCTCATATCTCAAAAAGTAATGACCGAAAAAAATGTTTTCCTGAGAAAACTTTTTTATTTAGATATCTTGATGATATACAAATGGAAAAACCTCGAAAAATATCACCAATAAAAAGTTAATTTTTAGCCTTTGCACAGCCTTAAATTCTATATTCTCTGGTCGTAACTCCCGTCTCAAGTAGCCCTAAAACATAGTGAAACTAACGTACTGTAGTACCCTAAAAATATATTAATTATATTGCCTTATTTACAATTATGCCTTCATAATAGATGAAGAAGAGATTCTATTCTTCATGTATGGTAAAAGCATCATATAATTATGAATTATTAGTAATTTTGGAGAGTTTTTAAAACTCAATATTATTTCAACAGAAGTGTGAAAGAGTATAAACTACACTGAAACATAATACATGCAATCATGAATTAAAATAGTAGTCACTGAATTCAACTAGTATTTTCCAGTACCGACAACCTATGGAGAGTCACTTTAAGTTGTCAGTTCTCCCTGAAATATATATTAATATTCCCCATTCAAACAATACTGACAGTTTAAAACTTAAGAAAGTGATTTGGCGGATTTTCAAAATTTCTTGCTTTTTGACTTTTTGGCACCGAACAATCCAGAGAACCACATGTATTCTATTAAATAGGGAGTGCAAAATTCAAATTTGAAAATAGTGAATCACAGAATTTCATGGTAACTTCATATTTGGAACCAAGCAAAAATGTTATCCGCTACAGTTATTGTTGGAGTAATACAATTTTTAGATACTGAGTTTCTGAATCAGGAATCAAAATCAAATGAAATCACTTTTATTTTGACATCATCATAAATTACACTTTGAATTATATAAAAATTTGTAGATAATTAACTTATCCAACCAGGATTTAACAAAACAAAATGAATTTTGTTACCATCATACAAAATTATGATCTTCAAGTAGTGGAAATAGGATCTTCCAAGTAGTGGAAACTAAACAATTTTTAGGCACTGATTTATAATTTTCCAAGTAGTTAAAATTTGACTTACAAATTCTAACAAAATTCTTATCCAAACATAACACTGTTTTCATAGAAATCTCATGGAAAGGAAACTAAACATCCACCGAAATGTAAATATAATTCATTGTTATCATTTTAATTGTCTGTATCATGTGATTGAGATCATCAGGAATCTCTAGTCACAAATTTCAGTCGAAGCTTTCAAAACTCTTTCAAGAGTGAAGATTTCAACAATATTATCTCCGCAAGTTCTTGGTGAACTGCAAGCTCTCAAGATATGAGTGGTCGTAGATTATGAGGTCCACGCATTAATGGAATTATTTGATCAAAATTGGTATTTTTATCCTTGTCTGTCATTCGACAAATTCGATAGCACTCTCCTTTTCTACCTCCCTACATCCGCAACGCTGCCAGATAATTACATCGACAATATAGAAATATAATTATCAATATAATATTTAAATTTGTATATTATTATTTTATTATATATATTCAAGTATATATAATAAAGAAATTAGGAAACATATTGTATTCGCTTTTTGGGATGTATTTGATTGTTTTTTTTTTTTTTTTTGAATAAAGATTTGAAAGATTTTTTTTAATTAGAGATTTTTACTTGAAAATGTCTAACAGTTTTGACTCTCGAAGAGTTGAAACTATAGTGAGGTCCACGTCATAATGGCAGTGGAGAAATATAGGAGAACAGCCTTGCCGAATCTCTGCCTTGTCACTGCTTTCTAAAAAAGATAGCTGATACTACAGTTACTATATAATAATGGTTACCAGTTACTGTAGCTGATACTAATGATAATATACATAGATTATTCTATGTATAATTGATTTTTTGAGTATATATTTTCCATTTGAAATAGCCTGAAGTTATCATAATATTAAAAGCGTTAATTATTCTTTTCTTTCAATTTTTTTTTATTATTTGCACTCACCCATAAAACGAGTAGTTTTATTTCTATCCGTCCATTACATATTTTAGTGAAGTCCAGCAGTAGCTTACATATTTTACATAGTAGCTAACCTATTTTTGACAATTCATATCCAAATTTGGGAAAGGAACAGTTTTGGGCTTTAAGCCTGTTGTTCCTTCCCCAATCATTCATAGTTGAGAATTATATTGTATCCATCAATGAATAAAATACTAATATATATATTGTCTTTCTTAGACATTAAGTGTGGGCTACTTTTAATCACTTGAAATGGCTTTAATGTCCGAAACATGTTGTGAAAAAATAATTTAAAAGGATACTGAGATTTATATTCTATTTATATAATCACCTTGTACATGGGAAACAAGAAGTGAGAGGTCTGTTATATTTTCTAAAGTGAGAGAGAAGATTAGAAGAAGCCTCACAGCTATAAAGACGATGTTGGCCCGTCATAATAGAAGAAAAAACCCAAGATCCGATAAACTTTAACCTCAATCCCGAGTGAGGGAGACCTTCGTAACTGGTAGACAATGCTAATGAGGGGCTTATAGCTTTCGTTCTAAAGGGTTCGCCTCGCCTTGAGATGATAAGAGCCTTATCTATTCTTGACTTAACACACGCTTGCACGCACTTAAGGGAGACTTGGCCAAGGGTGCTTGATTAACATCTCCTTGTTGTTGCAAGAATTGGGGCACGATAATTGACCCACCAGTATTACAGAGTACTGTGAACGAACTTCAGGATTATTTGTTGCACAAGGGTTTGTGCAAGGTGAAGAGAATTCATAGTTTCAACAGCCTTTTCAGAGGATACGAAGGATACTTTGTACTATTTCTCCTCAAATTTAGATAACATTCAGGGCCGGTTTCCGAGCTCGGGATATAGCTAAGTTCTAGACTTTAAACAGCTGGAGTCGGAAAATTGGCTTTCCAAAACATAGTCGTAGTCGACGTTTGAATCAAATTTCAAAAACTATAAAATTGAACACAAAATAAAGAGAAAATAACGTAAAGTTTCAGCTATTTTGAATTATTTAGGAATGTTTCATCTCCAGATGGAAATTACTGAGATATTGCAATTATTCAAATGCTAATGAATTAATTATTATTATTAAAAGAAAACGCTATCCAGAGATTGTTGGTTTGGTGTCAGGGTAAGCATTCCTGACCGGCAATTAGGAGGTACTGGGTTCGATTCCCGGGCTGACAAATAATTTTTGAATAGTAGCGCTCATCGAATTTCCATCTAGCTGTTTACCATGTTGTCAATATTTGCAGCAGCAAAAGTCTTCGGAGTGAATTACAGCATTTAAATTGGATTTTCGTTTAATAATAATAATGTTTCATTTCGTCAAGGAAAAACATTTCCAAATACAGATATAAGAAAATAAAGATTATCATAAAAACTACGACTACTCCCCGTTTCGGAAAGCCAAGTTTCTGACTCCAGCTGTTTAAAGTCTAGAACTTAGCTGAATCTCGAGTTCAGAAACCAGCCCTAAAAAGTCCGAAATAGGGTTATTCTTGTGCCTAGGCTTATAGGGTATAGCTTGTCTTCTAGGTGAAGAAAATGAGAAATCCATTTGTCTTCTCAATTTTCTCTTGTGACTCCAGCTGTTCAAAGTCTAGGACTTAGCTAAATCCCGAGCTCGGGAACTGGCCCTTAGAAGTCCAAAATAGGGTTATTCTTGTGTCTAGGCTTGTAGGGTATAGCTTGTCTTCTAGGTGGAGAAAATAAGAAATCCATTTGTCTTCTCAAATTAATTTGAGAAATTTGAGAAAAAATAAATTTTCTTTTCAGATTGTTTTACTTAATTATTCTGACCTTTTAGGCTATTTCCAATATAAATAATATCTGTTAGTACTCTTGATGTCTCGGCATTACAAGCCTCAACATCATCATTTTTTAATACAATACCACCGAAAAAAACACTCTGATAAGAGAGAAATTATGACAAAATCGTGTCCAACAAAAAATTAAACATTCTTCTCGTCTATCATTTCCTGATCTGAACATTTCCACTCCAATTTGAGCTTTCTAGAACATAGAAAAAAGTCTGTCATTAATTACATTAATAATCATTATCACGGAATGAAATTCAAAATTAATTGATAATCTCAAAGTCACAGTTACATTAACACTTTCTCCTAATGGTTTCCCTGTAAATGGTTGGGGTCAGGAATCATTATTGAGAGTTTACTTCTTACTTGGTATAGACAGAGAGAGAGAGAGAGAGTGACAGAGAGAGAGAGAGAGAGAGAGAGAGAGAGAGAGAGAGTGACAGAGAGACAGTGAGTATAAGAGTCATTTTAAACTGGCAGTATTCCTTATAAATAGCATGAATGCTTCCCATTCAATGGATGCTGACAGAAGAATCTCAATAAAGTTCATTGTATAGACTAAATAAGAGATGAGTGGTAATCAGTGAATAGTCAAATAAAATTAAAATAATCAACGATTTTTTTATTTGACAGTTCATCAAGTGTCATTGTATTTGATAATAATGTTTATATGGAGGTTGGAATAGTATTTAACTGAGATTTAGGCGTTTTTATTTCAAACTGATAAATTTATGTCAATATAAATCTTTCTAAACCTATTTTGATAGACGTTTTTAAACATTCGTAGCTTCTAAATAATATTCATCACATAATTACTTTCTTCTACATTTTCCTCTAGAACTGATGAATTCGAAAGATTCAGGAAGCGGGAATTAAGGTTCGTACCGAAATTTCTATAAAATTCTCTGATTATTATTTTCTCTAATTATTATAGGATTCTCTAATCATAAATTCCTTAAGTTTTCCTAGGATTTATTCTATTCCTTAGTACCGTTACCTGATTCTCTTAGAATATAAGTGCTTATATCTTATGGCCTTCTTTTATTCCAAAAATGAGATACAAAAAGTTGAATTACCTCAATACTTCCCTGATTCACAAGATCTGATACATACATGTAGAATAACTATTGTTCATTGAAACTCATTTTTCAAAATCAATGCTCAGTTGAAAATGGTTTCTTGAAATTCATCAGTGTTGAAATGAATCTATCTAAATTTGAAAATTGTTTACCTGAATACTCGGATTTGATCCTCGTTTTCTTCAATACCCAGCTCTTGCTAATTTTTTATTTATTGCTGAATTTATTTCTTATTGCTAAATTTTTTGAAATTCTTCAATACCAAGTTCGTGCTAGTAATTCATAGCTATAATATTTTACCGTAGTTAATTTATGATCACTATAATCATAGTATAGGGACTTAGAAGAAATATATTCAGACTGATTATACAGTTTCTATATATCATTGTAGCTTCCATAATAAATAATAAATAAATATGATTTATTGCCGTTAAATTCCTAGAACAATAGGCAAAGTCAAACATTGAACACAGCAAGACAAAAGATAAATCAAGTTTTCACAACTGTACATACAAAACTACATTACCGAGTCTTAAAAATATTACAGTACCTAAGTAAACTGTAAGTCAATTAGATTTTTCAAATACATTAATAATATTCATTTGAATGCACAAAACATACTCCTTACAGCACAACTTGAGCCTTTAGAACAATATAAATAATACCATATAGAACCTCTTACTCTAAGCAACAATCATTTCACTCTCAAAGAACTCTTCAACACTATAAAAAGGATTTATCACAAGCCAATTCAATAATCTCGTCTTAAATTTATTTTCTGTCTCTAATATAATATAGAAGCTTATTTGAAAATGATAACTAGTAGTAGGTGAGCAGTCCTCTACAACCGTTTTCGTCCGAACTAGAATCGGCCGAAAAGTACCGAGCTCGGGGATCGAACGATCCCCCTACAAAGAAGGAATAGATGCGGAAACGCACCACCTTAGACCTCCAACACACCCAGAACTTGACAGGAGTGGACAGCAACTCGCCCCGCCAAAACAAGACACTTCTTTTTCAGCACAAGAACGACAAAAGCAGCCACCGTCATTCCAAGACTGATTTTCAGTGCTGGATGGATGTGTCTGGGTTTGACGCTCGTGTATACTGACATCGTCCCTTCCTGATTCAACACATTATCTTACTCTAGTAGTATCATAGCATCCATCCTCAAATAACCCTCCAAAGTCCTCAAACAGTACCATATTAGGTTTTTAAAATAAACTACTTTTTCGCCCCACTTGGATGTAATGAGCTGG
Organism: Nilaparvata lugens; assembly: GCF_014356525.2. Taxonomy (NCBI): domain Eukaryota; kingdom Metazoa; phylum Arthropoda; class Insecta; order Hemiptera; family Delphacidae; genus Nilaparvata; species Nilaparvata lugens. The sequence goes on along the minus strand of NW_024092663.1, from coordinate 5,078 downwards.
TTTACGTGCGTCATATGGAGGCCGAAAGTGATTGTTTCTGACCAGGCCGGTAAAATTTTTACGGCCCTAGGGCTGTAAAATAACCTTGAAGTCAGCTGATTCTGATTTGATGTGAACGTGTTTACAAAATAGTTTATGAAACGGAATCAGTTTATGCTTCTAGAATTGAATAAAGTTTTTGCAATAAGATACTATCATTTTATTTGGATGAATGAAATACAGATGAGATATTATAAACTATTCAAATTCAATTTTCAGAGTAAAATAGAATCTAACCTCAAAACTCCTAGTAAAGCGTTTATCACGGAACATGGGGATAAAACGGAATCATTTTATGCTTCTAGAATTCAATAAAGTATTCTGTAATAATATACTATCATTTTATTTAAATGAATAAAATACATTAGATATATATTATAAACTATTCAAATAATTCGATTTTCATAGAAGGATAGAACTTCTAACCTAAACTTCCATTGACATTCAGATCACATCAGATTGGCCGAATTTCAAGTGTGCTAAAACAGTTGATCAAAAACTTTTTCAAGTGTGATAAACCAGCTGATCAAAAACTTTTTCAAGTGTGATAACCAGCTGATCAAAAACTTTTCATTATTTGTGTTATATTCAATAATTAAAACATTTATAATAATATCATCTTATTGTCATTGGAAGAATTAAAAAGTATAAACTCAACCTCTTACATAATTGAACATAATCTTTTAGGTTATTTAGACAAATCAGACATAAAAAATAAAAATACTTGGACAATTTCTTGAAATTCAGATTTGCTAGAGCTATGACCTTCACTTTTGCTTTCGGAAGTGCTTATAATAGACAATGAGAATAAATTATTCTCATATATATATTGTTTATTTTTCTGTGTGGCGAAAAATTACGTTCTCACATGGGCAAAAATGTTTTTCCGGCTCTCAATCTTTTCTAGTCCCCGGCCTACGGCCTCGGACTTGAAAACCGATTTCGAGCCAGAAAAGTCTCATTTTCGGCCCTAGGTGCGAAATATACTATTAATTTCGTTGATATTTAGTTAATCAATAAATATAATAATGAACTTTTATAATGATATTCAATAATGAATAAATATCTGTGAATTTGAACAGTTATTTGAATGTAAAACAACTAAAAACTGAGATAGAAGAAAGCTGAATTCAAGTGGAAAAGTGTAGAAAATGTGTACTAGACTGGAGTGTAATGACCCAACCTCCGTGAAAATCATCCTATTCACGTCAAGATCTTTCGTTATAGTCCACACCTTCCATTTCCTAATTTTCCAATTTCCGATTCTCATATTGTATACGTCCGTCTTTTCAGCTCACATAATCCATTTTGCGATTCTATTTTTAGCTCATTGTCATCCTCTTTTCAGCTAATAATCGAAAACGCGCGGGACTTCGACGTCCATGGTGAATTTAGCTTACAATGCTTCACCGTTTGTCAAGTAGTAGTTTCTCATACTCTTTTTCATCATCATCATCATCTTCTTCTTCTTCTTCTTCTTCTTCTTCTTCTTCTTCTTCTTCTTCTCTTTTCTTCTTCTTCTTCTTCTTCTTCTTCTTCTTCTTGTTCTTTTCTCTTCTCTTCTTCTTCTTCTTCTTCTTCTTCTTCTTTTTCTTCTTCTTCTTCTTCTCCTTTTTTCTTCCAATTGTTCTGGTTATTCTTCTTCTTCTGACATCACCATTATTATCTATCCTGATTTGTTTATACTTTGAACCACTGCCGGGGACTTAACAACAACAGCAAAGTCCAGCAATGTGAGCGCATAGTTCTCATTCGAGCTCAATTTTTACTTGTTTTTCTCCTCTTTCAAGTCGGTTTTCAAGTCACAACAGGCAGAGAACAACAAGAAGAAACGAACAACAAGTAAAGAAGAAACGTACAAACAGCCCTCTGAAGATCTCTAGACTGCACTCTGCATCTCTGCAATGTCCAGTTCTCACGCTTCAGTAGAGATACACCATCTTCTCCTCCTCCTCCTCCTCCAACTCCTCCACCACCTCTTCTTCTTCTTCTTCGGTCGGTCATTGCCTTTCCGTCTCCGCAATAGATGGATCTGGTTGTATATCCTGCAATAGATGGCCTAGCATCCTTTTGTGACTCACCGAATTCCTTAGTTGCAGGTTGTTATTCCTTTTCCTCCTCTTTTTTCCCCATCTCCTTCTTTCCTCCAACTCTTTCTTTATGCATCTGTTACTTCCTCTTCTATAATATACCTTGGAGTTGCTTCGTTACAAGTCCTTGAGAAAACCTGGTGAACCAAATTATTTTTCTTCTTCTTCCACGATGAAATGATTTGAATTAATGAACGATGAATGAAATGAATTAATGAAAACTCAATAATTATGTTGTTATTGAAACACAAAGATATTGTAAAATAGCATGAAAATTCGATACACCTTTGTGTTCTATTTATGAATAAGTGTCACTATATCTTAGCTAACCTGTTTTACAGGATACAGGATAGATGTGTTAAATCATAACGTGAAATGGTATATCATATTATATCAATATGAATGGAAATAAAGATCATATTAGGGATCTAGTACGGTATGCGGATAATATGATTTTTTTTCATTTCATTTTTCATCCCACTGACAACCTATGAAAGGGGTATAAGGATTTGTCAATTATAATCTAAGTCGTCAATATAATAAGATGCAAGGAGCACAATATAGATATAACGCCCAGCTATCTTCAGGATGTCTTATGTACAGTTTAAGTTTTAAGGTATTATGCTTCTTAATACCTATGCTTCTAGGTATTTATGCTCTTTACTTTTTATTTTATTATTTTATACTTCTGATTATAAAATTATGTATTTTCTTTTATTATGTTTGAATATGTATTATTGTATGGCAAATAAATGATTTGATTTGATTTCAAGGTAATCCTGGAATAAATTAATTTATACAGAGTGTCTCATAAGTCACTCCCTATTTTATACAGCTATAATTTCTTATTTATGAACCATTTGTTAGAACTACATTTGTTACAAAGAGCACTCCTTGAGGTTGTGTTTAACACCAATTTTCCATTTGTTCAGTTTGAAAATGCCCCCTCTCTTGACAATGGAAGAACGAGCCGAAATAGAAGCTCTTTATGAGTTCTGGGGATGATCTGTGCATCTGTGGTGCGAGTACAAAGATGGTGGAGGGCTGAACGAGGGATCTATGCAACACTGGATACAAAAACTGTTGAAAATTTCCATTCAAAATTACTAACAAGAGGGAGTGTCGTAGATGCAAGACGATCAGGAAGACCATCAACGTCAAGGACAGCAGAGAATGTTGACAGTTCGTGAAATGTTCATGAGGAGCCCTAAGAAATCACCGCATGAAGGATTTCGGTAAAGTGGGCTTTCACGTTACTCTGTTGCAACGATTCTCAAGAAAGATCTCAAAGTTTTTGCATCCAGTGTTGCATGGATCCTCGTTCAGCCCTCCACCACCTTTGTACTCGCACCACAGATCATCCTCATAACTCATAAATAGCTTATATTTCGGCTTTTTCTTCCACAGTCAAGAGAGGGGGCATTTTCAAACTGAAACAATTGAAAATTGGTGTTAAACACAATCTCAACGAGTGCTCTATCTAACAAATGTAGTTCTAACAAAATTGGTTCATAAATAAAGAGATTATAGCTGTTGAATGAAAGAGACTAAGAAATTGTCAAAAACCACAGATTTATTGATACTTAGAGAGACCGGTTTCGGTTATTACACCATTGTCAATCTCTGATAAACTTATCAGACATAAGTGATAAGTGAAAACTGGTTTCGGTTATTACACCATTGTCAATCTCTGATACACTTATCAGAGATAAGTGATAAGTGAAAAAGATAAGTTTATCACAGGTTGATAATGGTGTAATAACCGAAACCGGTCTTTCTAAGTATCAATAAATCTGTGTTTTTGACAATTTTTAGTCTTTTTCATCAATATTTCTCAACTACACAAAAAAAAATTATAGCTGTAAAAAATAGGGAGTGACTACGACATCCTGTAGATATAAAGTACCACATGATACATGGTACCATACAGGTAATTTAATGGTACTTTATGCTGATAAAGTACAAAGAACTGAAGAGTCCAGAGATTGATTAGATTCACTAAAACTGTCAGCACTCCTTGTATATAACACCAATGCTTTCCATTAAAACAATGCTGACATTCTGACTATAGACTGTGACTTCTATATAATAGATATATCATGAATGAATGAATTTCATAGGTAAATATAGGTATATACACACTGGAAGAGTCCCCATAAAAAGCTGTGGCCTTGGTGACTCGAAATGTCTGTCCTTCAAGGGGAATTACTCCTTATTAAATAACGTAACCTTCATAGCTATCTTAGTTCCTCTTCATTTAGAAAAGTACCTTCTTCCTTCGTTTTTTTGCCAGTTTAATCTGGAATTTGAAAGGCAAACCACTCCCTTCTACACTTCATCTTATTCTGTAAGTTTAATCAATAGTCAAGTAATTACACAGTAGAAATCAGGGATCTTCGATCAAGATATATCAGTCTTTCATTTCAACAGAAAATGTCTAACCAGTGACTATCCTATACTATAATCGAGCAACTTCTGTTTAGATGTTTGGATGTTTAGATGTTTAGAGTTTAGATGTTTATATGCTTTATCTCGAAAACGGCTCTACAATTCTCACGAAATTAAGAACATAGTAGGTTTATAATATAAAGATTCGATTGCGCTAGGTCTCATCCCTGGGAAAACTAGCTTAAGGACATAAAAAGGATAATTATTATTCATCCTGGGAATAAAGTGATAATAATAATTATTTCGTCGTCTCTTGGTGATGAAAAGGAGTGAGCGAGTTCAGTGTGTGGGACTGTGTCAAAATTATGACTCAGCTGTTGAACCTTTTGTAATCATTCAATCAGGTACTAGTGCCCGGTTGCAAAAAAGCCGGGTTATTTTCAATCCTGATTAATTCCAGTAGATTCATCTTTTTGAAATGGTCTTCTCTGATTTGGTTCACATGAAGTAGTTAATCAGGATTAAAAATTTAACCGGCTTTTGTGCAACTGGGCCTTTGTG
>NW_024092662.1:0-13701 GCF_014356525.2 Nilaparvata lugens | reverse complement strand
TGACTGTGGTTAGATTTAGATGAGAATCATTTCAATGGCTACCCTACATTATGATAAAATCCCAATCTAGAAATCCAAAACAAGAATAATGTTCATCTAAATCATAATTAAATAATCATCATTTACGAATTCTCATAATTAATAATAATAATAGTGTTTTCTATTGATAATAATTATCATAATAATTATTATTATTTCAACTGCAAGAAATGAGAAAAGTAGCAAATATACATTATAAAATTCGAATTTTGAGGTTAAATGATTACCGTTTGATATTCATATAATAGAAATAATAAAAAACATAACAATACTACAATAATATTCACTGTTGTCTATGTTATTTTTATAAATATTTCTCAGTTTACATTGAGCTTTTTTCTCGGTAATTTGAGCAAAAGTCTAAATTTCTGAATCGTGTTTCAGTAAGTTTTAGCTGGATGAAACAAACTTAGGTACGATTCTTCCTGCTAGGTCGCGCGCTTGTCGGTTCAGCCATCTTGTTGTGTTCAGCCATTTTGCAGCTCGGTTCAGCCAACAAGCTGCTGGCGTGTATGTTGAATGTGAATTTTTTGTTCTATCTGTATTTTTTCTGATTCTTGAATGAATAAAAATGAGAATTTTGGCTGAGAATTTTCAACTTCAATAATTGGATTATTAATTTTCAAATGAATTAAGATTGTTATTAATAACAGCATCACACACACAAACATTTGATGGATTTCAGCCATCATTTTACCCATAACTATTCATTTTTCATATTCAATGGTAACTGTAGGAAAAGTTTAATGTGAAATACGTGAGCAAAGTTCCTCTGCTGCACTCAAGAAGCCATTCCGCCCTCGCCTACGGCTCGGGCGTAAACGTTTCTTTCGGTGCAGCAAACTGTCACTTTGTGCACTAGTTGCACAAATAACTATTCCCATCTCCCATGTAGAAACAATGTATTTCTTGCATCAAACTAATTGATTTTGAAATATTTCTTGCCCCATCTGTGACTTGTTGATTGAGGTCTTCGTATTTAATTTCCTACTTCACATGCCACATTTATGTAGTTATTTCCTATAAGACATAATCATTTCTTCAACAAGGCAATATGAATTATCAGTTTTTCATATTATAAAATTAATGAATGATAAGAATAACAATCCTATAACTACTTGAAACTTGGAAGGACTATTCGAGATTAATATTTATTTGTCATATCACTTGATCGAGTGGTGAATCAAGGGTTATACGCCCTGAAATAGCAAAAAAACTGGATGAAAAGCAGTTATTATAACAATTTCACACTTTCAAGAGCCCATATTTCAAAAACTGTAGGAATATCACAAAACTCCTCTGAACAAAAATTAAATATGCGAATGCAACACATTAGACCGCTGAGCGCAATCGGTGGATCCCGATCTTTCCAATCTTCTTCTTCTTCTCTTCGTTTCTTCTTCTTCTTCTTCTTCTTCTTCTTCTTCTTCTTCTTCGTCTTCTTCTTTTCTTCTTCTTCTTCTTCTTCTTCTTCTTCTTCTTCTTCTTCTTCTTCTTCTTCTTCTTCTTCTTCTTCTTCTTCTTCTTCTTCTTCTTCGTCTTCTTCTTCTTCTTCTTTTTTCTTTGCTTCTTCTCTTCTTCTTCTTCTTCGTCTTCTTCTTCTTCGTCTTCTTCTTCTTCTTCTTCTTCTTCTTCTTCTTCTTCTTCTTCTTCTTCTTAGTCTTCTTCTTCTTCTTCTTCTCTTCTTCTTCTTCTTCTTCTTCTTCTTCTTCTTCTTCTTCTTCTTCTCTCTTCTTCTTCTTCTTATTGCTTCTTCTTTTCTTTTCTTCTTATTTCTTTCTTCTTCTTCTTCTTCTTCTTCTTATTCTTCTTCTTCTTTTCTTCTCTTTTCTTCTTCTTCTTTTCTTTTCTTCTTCTTTTACTTTAAGAATGAAAAATCGTACTCAAGAGCTGCAACAACCTGCTTAAATGTATGAGTACAAGAGAGAAGGGAATCCCACACGGTATGCCTGTCTCACTCACTCCGCCTTACACACTTTTAGCTGTAGCTTAGCATTGGACAGCCCATTCCAGTTAGTATAGAGTTCACTGTGGTCGAATCTCAAAAGGTCGAAGAGTATACTTTCCCATATGGTCGAATCCCATCTAGCTGATGAGATTCGATCATCTGCGACTAACAACTAAACTTTTCTACCAAATAGGAATCGACCATATGGGAATCGGTCAGTTGGGAAAATCAAATCTTCGACCTATTGCGACAGTTGAAATTTTCGACCAGATGGGATTACTATTAAAACTTTTCGATCATTTGGGATTCGACCATTTGGGAAAGTTTCAATTCTACCATTTGGGATTCTTCAATTTTCGATCTTTTGCGACAAAATAATAATTTCGACCAAATGGGAATCGGTCATTTGGCATGCTATTAAACTTGAACTTTCCCAAATGATCGAAAAGTTTTAATAGTAATCCCATTTGGCCGAAAATCTCAACTGTCGCAAAAGGTCGAAAATTTGATTTCCCATCTGACCGATTCTCAAACAGTTGAATCCCATTTGATAGAAAAATGTTGTAGTTCGTCGCAATTGATCGAGTCTCATCGGCTAGATGGGATTCGACCATATGGGAAAGTATACTCTTCGACCTTTTGGGATTCGGTCAGATGGGACCCCACGTAGGCTATATGTGTATGATCATAATTCTATGCTATAATTATTTATCATAAGTTATGTCAAAAACTGAGATGAATCATTGATTACAATAATGTTAACAGTGGCAATTTCCTGAAAAATCATAGCCTGCAGTGTTTGCTGTTTTCCACAGTTAATATTATCCTTCCAGGTTGATAATATACCTTCAGTTGAGGCAATATATATATGATGGCTGTGGCATCAAAAAATTATACATTGGGTTTGTTGAGTTGAAACTTTTCTATGATTTTCTCTGTAAAGTAGCTCATCTTCTGTCTTACTAGTGAATCTAATAAAAAGTAGGAAAATCATGAAAGTGTTTACATTGCACCCTCGTAATCACAAATTGATCAAGTAGGATAGAAAATATTGAATATTCAATATTGAAAACCAAGCATTGTAATTCATACTGAAATCACAAGGTTGGCAGAAGCTTCTCTTGATGTCAATTAATGTTGATTGATATTGATTTTGATTCGGGCACCAAAAGAATAGATCAACTTCTATTAATATGTTGAAGCATTCAAATTAAATCTATTGAAAAATTGAACATTAAATCTTAAGACTTGCATTTACAGATTTAGTTGGGTGAAGTTATTTGAAACATGTACCTGATTATCAATTTTATAGTTTTTATACCATTCTAGTTCATTGAAGGGATGAAGTGAGTTAGTTCAAGTGGATTCTAGTGCAAGTATTTTGTGGTTGCAATGGGCTCTTCTTTATTTTCTATCGATGTTTTGCTCCAGTAGAGAAAATTAAAAATGTTGGTTTTACATTTTATAAGCTTTAAAGGCATGGTAACATGAATTTTGAAAAGCCCAGTATTAAATTAATCGATGTTGTTTTTCATTTATCGCTTTGTATCAATGTTACATGCACTGTTTGCAATTCATCACTATTCTCTCAAAAATTAGTTTTCGCCACACTTGGATGTAATGAGCTGGTTTACGTGCGTCATATGGAGGCCGAAAGTTATTGTTTTCCGACCAGGCCGGTAAACTTTACGGCCCTAGGGCTGTAAAATGACCTTGAATAACAGCTGATCGTGTCCGATCTCACAAATCATAGAGAGATAATCTCAACGACTGTAATAATCTATATAATATGTATCGTGAATCGTGGTTTATGTCTATAATATTTTTATAAATTACTGTTTCATAATTTAATATTTATAAATAGCCTCAACAATATAATGTTGGCTGCATTGTCCATTGTCAGAAAGGTACGTATCGCTAGTATTTAAAAGTGAAGAATCGAATTTGAAATCAAAGTACAATAATTGTATCAATATTTAAAAGTAATAATAATTATTAACAATTATTGTTTCTTTTTATTATCAAATTCCACTTCTTAATGCAATACAATTACAATAATTATAAGAAAATACAGCAGAGTTCTGAAGTTTAAGGTAAGCTACTGGTGAAACTCATCCTTGACTGAAAATTCCTAGTAATTTTTCCGAAATTCATATTAAAAACTGTTGGATAATATTTTTCTTCAATATAACCATATAGAGAAAACATTAGGCCCACTCAAGATTGAATCTTCGAATGTTTTCTCTATGATTTAACTATTTTCAGAGCAATTTTGTTGTGAAAATGCCGGCAAACCGACTTCAAATTGCTGCTATACACTATATTATAGTAGTAGCCTAGATACGTTACCTGACTTAATTCAGAGTGAAAATTTTATTGTGAGACAGATAATATATTAATTTTAATAATATAATTCATGAGACAAAGTATGTTGTACGCTTTTTATGAGTGAAGTAAACTTTAAGAAGTCTAGTTTACAGTACAGTATTAAGTGTCTGCTAAGTCTTATGAGTCAGGCCCCTACGTTCAACAATACGCAATGGCCGAGAGCGTAAAGGCGTAATAATCAGTACTCATAATTCGGTGATTAACATGATCAAGGTTGATTATCGGTCAATGACATTTTTTTTTGTCAATGAATTTTGACTTTTATTAGTTATTTTTTATATTAGTTACTGTACAGTACTTACTTTTTTTTAAATTCCAATCAATTTTTAGATATATTTTGAGTAATTTGAGACAAAACTGTGAAACATGCAATTATATTAATTTTTTCATCACATTATTTCAAAATAGTAATGAGAATTCTATTCATCCATTTATCCATGAGATATTGCACCAGGCGCTTTGCCGGTGCAAAGCGCAAAGCGCCCGGTGCAATATCTCATGGATAAATGGATGAATATTATTATTTTAGAAGTATTATTTATAATACTGTATTATAAGGGCAGATTGCACAAAAGTCTGTTGAATATTTGAGATTAAATGTCATGAGAACCAATCAGAATAGACTGTAAATACAAACAATTGAATGTATATTTGACCTCTCAGAAAAAAGTAGTAGAATCTGCTAGAGGATTCATGTTCTCAAACAATCATAACTGCACATTCAACTTTTTTTTAAATAATAAAGAATAAAATAATAGAGATTTGTTGTATAAAAAGTATAATGATTGTATAATTTATTTTACGTGAAAAACAAAGAATTAACTGTCAATAATGCTTATTTTTATAATTTATATGTATTTATTTATCTAGTTATTAAATAGGTATTTAAACTATCAATAAATGATCATTTCTATAACTTTATATGAATTATTTTGTAGCTTTGATACCGAACAATAGAATACAATGATACTATCATAACCTCATCAACATTGTATGATTTATAGTAGCATAACCTTCAATTTTTGCTTTCAAAATTGTCAACTTATTATTTTTTTTTTTTGGTGTGGCGAAAAATAGCGTTCGCAACACAAGCAAAAATGTTTTTTCGCCACACTTGGATGTAATGAGCTGGTTTACGTGCGTCATATGGAGGCCGAAAGTGATTGTTTTCCGACCAGGCCGGTAAAACTTTACGGCCCTAGGGCTGTAAAATGACCTTGAATAACAGCTGATCGTGTCCGATCTCACAAAAATCATAGAGATAATCTCATAACGACTGTAATAATCTATATAATTATGTATCGTGAATCGCGGTATCATGTCTATAATATTTTTATGAATTACTGTTTCATAATTTAATATTTATTATTGTGTTTTGATATCAAACAATAGAATACGATGATATCTCCATAGCCTCAACAATATAATGTTGGCTGCATTGTCCATTGTCAGAAAGGTAAGTACCGGTATCGCAAGTCTTTAAAAGTGAAGAATCAATTTGAAATCAAAGTACAATAATTGTATCAATATTTAAAAGTGAGGTAGAGTAATAATTGTTTCTTTTTTATTATCGAATTCCACTTCTTAATGCAATACAATCAACAATAATAATAGGAAAATACAGCAGAGATCTAAAGTTTAAGGTAAGCCTACTGGTGAAACTCAGCCTAGACTGAAAAATTCCTAGTAATTTTTCCGTAATTCATTATTAAAACTTTTAGATAATTTTTCTTCAATATCAAACCATATAGAGAAAACATTAGGCCCACTCAAGATTGAATCTTCGAATGTTTTCTCTATGATTAACTATTTTCAGAGCAATATTTTGTTGTGAAAATGCCGGCAAACCGACTTCAAGTTTGCCGCTATAGGCTACACTATATTATAGTAGCCTACATACGTTACCTGACTTACAGGCGTCTAAGATCAACAATACCAATGGCCGAAAGCGTAAAGGCGTAAGACATCAGAATTCAAAGCTCAATGAATTACAAACATGATCTAGGTTCAAACCTCGGTCAGTTACATTTTTTTTGTCGATGAATTTCGACTTTTATTAGCTATTTTTTATATTAGTTACCATAATTTAAATTTCAATCAATTTTTTAGATATATTTTGAGACAAAACTGTGAAATATGCAATTATATTAATTTTTTAATCACATTATTTCAAAATAGTAATGAAAATTCTATTCATCCATCTATCCATGAGATATTGCACCAGGCGCAAAGCGCGAGCTATAAAAATTCAAACAATTATTCGAAATATTAATAGTATAAAATATTGTCACTATTGTAAATTATTAATTAGTAATATTGAAATTAATGATAGTGAAAGTTGTCATAACCAAGATTCAAACTATCAAAATAGGCTGTTTGAATTTTATTTATTTTTTAATTTCTTATATATTGGGAAGTTTTTTTTTGGTGTGGCGAAAAATAGCGTTCGCACCATGGGCAAAAATGTATTTCCGGCTCTCAATCTTTTCTAGTCCTCGGCCTACGGCCTCGGACTTAAAAACCGATTTCGAGACGGAAATATCTCATTTTCGGCCCTAGGTGCGAAATATACTATTCCGGCTCTCAACACTTCAAGTTCTCGACTTCGTCTCGAACTTGAAAACCGCGATCTCGAGCCGGAAAACGTACATTTTCGACCCTAGGTGCGAAATATACTATTTCGCCCCACTTGGATGTAATGAGCTGGTTTTCGTGTGTCATATGGAGGCCGAAAGTGATTGTTTTTTGACCAGGCCGGTAAAATTTTTACAGCCCTAGGGCTGTAAAATAACCTTGAAAAGTCAGCTGATTATGATTTGATGTGAATGTGTTTACAAAATAGTTTATGAAACGGAATCGGTTTATGCTTCTAGAATTGAATAAAGTATTTTGCAATAAGATACTATCATTTTATTTGGATGAATGAAATACAAATGAGATATTATAAACTATTCAAATTCAATTTTCAGAGTATAATAGAATCTAACCTCAAACCTCCTAGTACTGCGTTTATCAGGAAACATGGTGGATAAACGAAATCAGTTTATGCTTCTAGAATTGAATAAAGTATTCTGCAATAATATACTATCATTTTATTTGGATGAATGAAATACAGATGAGATATATATTATAAACTATTCAAATTCGATTTTCAGAGTAGGATAGAACTTCTACCTAAACTTCCATTGACATTCAGATTGGCCAAATTTCAAGTGTGCTAAAACAGCTGATCAAAAACTTTTCATTATTTGTGTTTATTATTCAATAATTAAAACATTTATAATAATATCATCTAATGTCATTTGAAAGAATAAAAAAGTATAGCCTAAACTCAACCTCCCACATAATTGAACATAATCTTTTAGGTTTCTTAGACAAATCAGAATAAAAAATAAAAATACTTGGACAATCTCCTGATATTCAGATTTGCTAGAGCTATGAGCTTCCACTTCTGCTTTCGGAAGTGCTTACTAAACAATTATTCTCATATTATTTATTGTTTTTTTTCTGTGTGGCAAAAAATAGCGTTCGCACCACAGGCAAAAATGTTTTTCCGACTCTCAATCTTTTCGGCCTACGGCCTTGGACTTGAAAACCGATTTCAAGCCGGAAAAGTCTCATTTTCGGCCCTAGGTTCGAAATATACTATTGTTATGAATTTCATGGTCTGAAAATTCAAATTTAAATGCTATTTGGATGACGTTCATATTCCATTGGTTTTTACAATAATTGTTACATTGAAGAGTCAAGCAATTTAATTCATTTGGAAATAAAAGGAAATCGCACTGCAATTTGAACAGTGGATAGTCTCTTTGGAATTCAGTTTACTGTTTTAATTTAAGTTGACCAGAAATATGCATTGTATATAATTTTTATATTTCAGTTTGACTAATCTCTTATCAGAGTCTCGCTTTCATTCATAAATATGATAATCCTAAATAATTTGATTGTCTTAAGGATGTAGTTAATCTTACGTCAAACAATGTACAATACAAACAATTTTCATTGAATTATTATGATGATCTTTGGAATTTCTGCCTGTGATTGAGAAAAAGTCATTTTATGAGCCTTGAAATTCGTACCTAGAAAAACTTGCATTATTACTAGAAATTTTGTTGTTTGTAATTTTTATTATAGGTACTGTACATTCATTTTTGTGATTATAGACATTAACTACTTCATTCTAAATCACGATGAGGATAAAATAGGGAAATTGTGAAATGGGGATAATCCCATAGTTAAATTTAAATAGCATAAATTTGAATGCTCTGATAATAGGGAACGGAATAATGATTGTGAACGGAACGGCAATTCTGGCTTAGTATTGCCTCTTCATGCTCAGCAAGAATAGAAAGCTTCCGAATAATTTGTTCTCACTGTATGTGATAATATTGGTAATATGTGTTAATATTCATATTTAAATATTAATATTTAAACCGAATGAACAACAAATTAATCTACTTTCAGCTTGAAAATTCTCAACTTATGGGGAGTACAGTGTTATCATATAGTATCACAGGTAGGCCTACCCTTTTATTTTCTTTGTTCACATGATCTGATGATATTCAATAAATATTTTTTCAATAAATATTATCAACAGGTTGCATATAATCTCCAAAAGTCACTGAACACTAATACTTATAATACAACTACATTAAATTCTGAGCCAATTGAAAAGGTATTTAAATTTCATCCATTATCAAGAGATGAGTTGTCAAGAATAATAAAAAATTTGAATAACAAAAAAACAGTAGGATTGGATGGGGTCTCAAGCAAAATTTTAAAAGAATGTGAAAATGAATTACTGGACCCTTTATTGCATCTCCTAATACTTCACTAGAGCAGGGTATTTTCCCCTGATGATCTGAAACAAGGAAAAATTTTGCCAATTTTCAAGAGCGGTGATTCTGAAAGAGTTGAAAATTATAGACCCATTAGTATTCTAAATGTAATAAGTAAAATTTTTGAAAGAGTAGTTTTAAATAGGTTATTGATGCACCTGGAAGAAATTAATTTCATATGTGATGAACAGCATGGGTTCCAGAAAGGGAAATCTACTAAGACTGCAATAGTATCCCTTGTTGAAAGACTAATAGATATAATAGATTCAGGTGAGAAGGCAGCCGCAATATTTCTTGATTTATCCAAAGCTTTTGATTGTGTGAACCATAGAATATTATTGGAAATACTAAAAACTGTAGGTGTGAATGGTATAGAACTAAAATGGTTTGAATCATATCTCATAGGTAGAAACCAGTGTGTTGAGCTTACCAAGGTGGATGGGAATGAAATAGTAAAAATTAAATCTCAAAAACTGGAGGTCCAGGCTGGAGTACCTCAAGGCTCAATTCTGGGTCCCTTACTGTTTCTGTTGTATGTGAACCAATTACCAAAAGAGTTAAAAGATCACAGAGCTCTGTTGTTTGCTGATGACACATCGCTTATCTTTAACAATTATTTATTAGATAGTCTAGAAATAAATGCTTTTACTGGAGTACAGTCAATTGTCCAATTCTTGAAGCAAAGGCAATTAACAATAAATAGTAAGAAATGTCAATTCCTACAATTCAAAAGTAAATATAATTCAGTAGAGGATAGAGAATAAATGTGTTTGTAGAGGAAAATGAATTAGACCAAGAAGAGAAAGTAGCATTCTTGGGAATTTTATTGGACAGGAAATTAACATGGCATCCTTACATTGAGGATATGTAATAAGATATCTGGGGTATTTGTCCTGCGGCAGCTTGCTAGGCTGAATGATAAAAAACTACTGTTAACTGCTTACCATGGACTTATACTATCTCATATTAGGTATGCTATTTTAGTATGGGGTAATTCATCTCAACAAAATATGGACAGAGTGTTTAAGATTCAAAAGAAGGCACTCAGATGTATAGAGAAAGTGAATAGGTTAGACTCTTGTAGGCCTTTATTTAAAAAGCTTGGTCTATTAACTGTGCCATCTTTGTATGTATATGAAGTTGTAATGCATGTGAAAACGAGTGGTGTGATCCAGAATTCAGATGTTCATGAGTATAATACGCGAAACAGAGCAGATTATCATATAATGGGTCACAATAGTAGGTTATTTGAACAAAAACCAGATTATATTGGTAGGGAAATTTTATAACAAGCTAGGGTACCTCAAATCTTGAAAAGTAATGATGATTTGAAGATTTTCAAAAAACAAATGAAAAATATTTAGTTGATAAAGCTTTTTATAGTGTACAAGAATTCCTTTCAAACCTAAACTAGGTTGAACTACTTAGTGTTAGAATTATTATGTAATAACATGACTTGTCTTATACTCCATGACTCGAGTCTTTAGGACGTAATCTTAAAAGAAAAAAAAAATCATTCCATTATCAAGTGTTCAAATTATAAAGAGTACCTAATCAAACAAGAAAAAACACAAAAAAAACTATGAAATGATTTCGAATCTTTATTTTCCATAAAAAAAGGATAAGATGAAGGAGTCTGACACATAATATATCATGAAACTTAGTTGAAAAACATCAATATCTGAAACAAGACTTATCAAATTTTGACACCTCTGACTCGTATTGAGTAGGCACACTTCAAATTAATATAATAAATTCTGTGAGCAGACAACGAAATCCTGATTTTTATCATCAGCATGGTTAAATCAAGAAAATTATAATATTTTTTAGAGTATTTAAAAGTGAAAATCTAGATTGAACGCATGTCAAAACAATAGACAAAATTAATAGTATCGAGCGCCATAGTGTAAATGAGATGCAATGTAGAAAGCAGTACTATTCTGTTTATTATGGTGAAGGGAGTCAGCCGCGTCGGCTGTTTCCCCTTCCAAAGCGTCAAATTGAATCGCAAATAAATAACAATATACATCAATGGATTTGCAATGAAAGTGGCTACATTAATTATTTGGCTCATTTTTCTTTAAAATTACTTGCTTTGAAGTTAATCGAAGAAAACAAAAAAAAAAAAATTAAAATCGAAAAACCTCTTAATTTTTAACATATATATTAATTTATCAAGGAAACTGTTCGTTTCATCGAGAAAATGAATAAGACCAATATTGTAGTCAATAATAAAATGAATCGAATATATATATGATAGTTTTTTTCGAATAATGGTTACAGAGATAATCCTGGTCACTGTTTACTATGGCGAAGCGAGTCAGCGGTGCTGTACCGCGTTGGCTGTTTCCCCTTCCACGGCGTCAAATCGAATCGCAAATACATAACAATATACATCAATGGGTTCAAAATGAAAGTGGCTACATTAATTATTTGGCTCATTTTCCTTTAAAATTACTTTTTTCGAAGTTAATCGAAGAAAAAAAACAAATCGCAAACCCCCTAAATTTTTACATATATATATATATATATATATATATATATATATATATATATATATATATATATATCATTTTATCAAGAAAACTGTTAATTTAATGAAAAAATGAATATAACTAATATTGTAGTCCATAATGTAAGGAATCGAATGACATATAATAGAACTCTTCCCGATCAATGGTTATTGAGATATTTGATTTCCCATGATTTCCTGCATTTTTCAACTTTGAGGGGGGCTAGGGGGGAAAGCTCCAAGGGGATTTCTTGGGACTTTTGAGAGAATGTCCCTCTGGGAGGGTTCTATCGATGGTGAGAGATTCAGCTTTTATTAATTTCGGATCGTAATAGTATATTTCGCACCTAGGGCCGAAAATGAGATATTTCCGGCTCGAAATTGGTTTTTAAGTCCGAGGCCGTAGGCCGAGGACTAGAAAAGATTGAGAGCCGGAAATACATTTTTGCCCATGGTGCGAACGCTATTTTTCGCCACACCAAAAAAAAACTTCCCAATATATAAGAAATTAAAAAATAAATAAATTCAAACAGCCTATTTGATAGTTTGAATCTTGGTTATGACAACTTTCACTGTCAATTAATTTCAATATTACTAATTAATAATTACAATAGTGACAATATTTTTATACTATTAATATTTCGAATAATTGTTTGAATTTTTATAGCTCGCACTTTGCGCCTGGTGCAATATCTCATGGATAGATGGATGAATAGAATTTTTATTACTATTTTGAAATAATGTGATTAAAAATTAATATAATTGCATATTTCACAGTTTTGTCTCAAAATATATCTAAAAAATTGATTGAAATTTAAATTACGGTAACTAATATAAAAAATAGCAGTAGATGCATAGTGTACGTTTTGGAGCGTTTTTTTGCGACTTTTCCCCCCCTCCCCCCTCCCCACGCACCCATCCCTACCTCCCCGCACAAATCTACCTTCAGGAGAAGAAGAAGAGGAAGAAGAAGGAGAAGAAGAAGAAGAGAAGAAGAGAAGAAGAAGAAGAGAAGAAGAAGGAGAAGAAGGAGAAGAAGAAGAAGAAGAAGAAGAGAAGAAGGAGAAGAAGAAGAAGGAGAAGAAGAGAAGAAGGAGAAGAAGAGAAGAAGAAGAAGAAGAGAAGAAGAAGAGAAGAAGAAGAAGGAGAGGAAGATGATACTCTCTCTCTCTCTCACACTTTCTCTAGGTGGAAGAAGAAGGAGAGGAAGAAGACTCTAGTTATGCTCCATTTAATCTATAGATAGTCACGGTCTATTTCAATTAGTCTATTACTGACAGATTTAAGTGAAATGTCCTTGGAAGTAGAATATGGAGAATGAGAAATTCAATGACTCTAGTGCTGACAGATTAAAGTGAATCTATTTTGGATGTAGAAGAATGGAGAATGAAAAATCCAATGACTCTCCTGCTGACAGATTAAAGTGAATCGAGTTTGGAAGGAGAATGAGAAAAAGGTTACTATCAACAAGTGAAACAATAGATCTTACTGACAGATTTAACTGAAACATCTTACTTCCAATTGTGAGATTTTTACTGTGGAGAAGAAGAATGAGAAATCCAAGACTCTCCTACTGACAGATTTAACTGAAACATCTTACTTCTAACTGTGTGATTTCAACCAAAGTGAATCGAGTTTGGAAGGAGAATGAGAAATTCATTTCATCTTACACCCAGATTTAACTAAGTCATCTTTGTCTAACTGACGGATTTAAGTGAAACAATAATAATCATATTCAAAAAATTTATCATGCTATCATAGAGAGAACAGAGAAGAAATAGTCACTTTCAAAAAGAGGAAAGGAGAAGAATAGGAAGAAGTGTGAGAATAGAGAAGAAGTACTCACTTTCTTTCAACCAAAGTGAATCGTGTTTGGGAGGAGAGCTTCAACTGAAACATTTTTGTCCAACTGACAGATTTAACCAAGACATCTTTCTCTAACTCACAGATTTAAGTGAAACAATAATCACATT
>NW_024092661.1:0-15325 GCF_014356525.2 Nilaparvata lugens | reverse complement strand
TTTTGAACCACTCATTTCACAGCAAAGTCATGAGGAACTTTTTTGTTCAGCTACGAAAAAAAATTAGATCTATGCAGAAAAATCTCGATCAGGAGCACAGGGGGGTCCAGGAGAGGGCATTTTTCGAAAATTTTGATGTAAATCACACTACAGCTCAAACTAATTGTCCTACAGACTTGAAACTTTGCACAAATATTCTTCAAACATGCTAGACGCGCACTAAGAACGGATTTGAGATATTTTGCCTCTAAGGGTTTCAAAGGATGGAAAAGGATCCTATTAAGTAAGGTTATGAACATGGTAAGGTGAGTGCCATATCTAACATATGTTGTAATCATTGGAAATAACAAAATAATATGATAGAAATTCAAAAAAGAACATCTGTTCTGTTATTGCTTTCTACCTGATTCCACTCAACCTCAATAATATTGTTCTGATAATTGATAAATATGTTTAATCTTCTATATATATAAAAGCGAAATGGCACTCACTCACTGACTGACTCACTCACTCACTCACTCACTCACTCGCATAACTAAAAATCTACCGGACCAAAAACGTTCAAATTGGTAGGTATGTTCAGTTGGCCCTTTAGAGGCGCACTAAGAAATCTTTTGGCAATATTTTAACTCTAAGGGTTGTTTTTAAGGGTTAAAGTTCGTCTTAGCATGTATATTCTTCTTCTCCCAATCTCTTAATTATAATTGGAATTTATAGTATCATATGTTACTATAGAACTATAATCTAGATAGAGTACCTCTTCGAAACAGTTGTTAACTGGCAACTAAATTAATAATTTTGTCAAGTTGGCATTAAGTTGAGTTGACTTTGTTAGGTTGGCACCAAGTTGAAGATTTAAATGCATTTATCGCGGAGAAATTGATTGGGCACTGCTACTTCAATCCTGGGATATTATATTACTAGCAGTCAGGCTCGCTTCGCTCGCCATATCCGTTTAGCCAGCCGTTTAGTCTGGACCCCCGATGGATTGTCCTAACATATGATAAAAATGTCAAATGAAAAATGCAGGCGAGCGAAGCGAGCCTGCTGATCTCATTCTTGGACGATCCAGCCGGGGGTCCAGGGGGCGGAGCCCCCTGGCTAGAAGGATACGGCGAGCGAAGCGAGCCTGACGGCTAGTATTTAATATCGGGGCACCGAGCTTCGCTCGTTATTTTTATTTATTCCTGGGGCCTGGTTCTAAAAGTAGGGCTTTTGATGTAGTTGATCACGGCATTCTGTTGAGAAAGTTGGAATATCTTGGTGTTCGTAATAATTCTCTGCATATATTGAAGTCATTTTTAGAGGATCGTAGTCAGACTGTTTGTGTCAATTCAAGTTTTTTCAAAGCCTCTAACTGTACCACATATCGTCCCTCAGGGTTCCATCCTAGGACCACTGCTTTTCCTGGTGATGATGAATGATATCGAATCCAGTATTGGGTCAAGGGTTTTGTGCTATGCTGATGATTCGTCTATAGTTGCTGTTGATGATGATCTTAGTGCTCTCAAGCAGAAAATGTACAGACATCAGGATGAGGCAGCAGCTTGGTTCAGGACAAACCGCCTTTTCCTGAACACAAATAAAACTCAAATGTTGGTGCTAAGCCTGAGGCAGGTCATTGACGGAGCAAAGAATGCAAAGCTGCTAGGTATCACTCTTGATCAGAGACTTACTTGGATCCCCCACATCGAAAATGTTTGTTCAAAGCTCAGCAGAGTGATTTACCTGCTTCGGAATTTGAAAGATTGTGTACCTAAGAACTATTTGAGAATGTGTTACTTTGCATTCTTCCAGAGCGTGTATACTTATGGATTGGTCTTGTGGGGTTGTGCTCCAGAAGTTCAAAGTGTGCTACTATTACAAAAGAAGGCATTGCGTATCATCTCTGGTGCAGCTTATCTGGAGCACTGTAAGCCACTATTCATAAATGAAAATATTATGACCATTCATGGGATGGTGGTTTTCAAACTCTTAATGAACGTGAAGAACAACATTGACACTTATCATTGTAGAGAAGACATTCACAGCTACAATACAAGGAATAGAATCAGAATAGACGTGCCCTTTACAAGATTGAGCAAGATTTCGACTAGTCCTGGCCACTTATCTAAAATTTTTCAATATCCTCCCTATTACAGTCAGGGAACTACCAATTATTTCATTTAGGAAAAGATTGGAGAATCTCCTTTTAAAGAATCCCATATATTCTTTTTATGAGTTCCTTCATCTGCCTGTTTCGGATTATTTTTAGACTAAAGTTCGTTTATGTCATTTCTCTTGTGTGAGGTCTGCTTTTATTAATTCTGATACTAGTTCATGAGATTATTATTATTAATTAATTAGGTCTGTTTCTATCAATTCTCATAGTGCCAATTCATTTTGTGTAATGTTCGTTTTTTGTTGTAGTATTAATGACGTTTATCGACTTGTTATATTTTATTGACATTTCCATTGCATTGTTATTGCTTTAATGGAATAAAAGTATTCTTATTCTATAAATGGTCCAAAAAGTAGGTTATGTTTATACACTTAAATCCAGGTCCAATTTTCAGTCAAAATATTAAAAACAGAAAAGTTCTAATTAGATTGTTTACAAACCAAATGAATAACAAAATAACATCACTAATAACTAAAAACTGTAAAATATTATTAACTTTGGAATTATTATGAGTACTCTAAATTAGAGTGATCAACCATGTCAGTCAAACAAATCAGATTTTTGATAGAGCTATTAAAATGTCTAGATAAATTTCTCGCGAAATTTTTTTTTTTTTTTTTTTTTAAGATTACGTCCTAAAGACTCCAGTCATGGAGTATAAGACAAGTCATGTTATTACATAATAATTCTAACACTAAGTAGTTCAACCTAGTTTAGGTTTGAAAGGAATTCTTGTACACTATAAAAAGCTTATCAACTAAATATTTTTCATTTGTTTTTTGAAAATCTTCAAATCATCATTACTTTTCAAGATTTGAGGTAGCTTGTTATAAAATTTCCTACCAATATAATCTGGTTTTTGTTCAAATAACCTACTATTGTGACCCATTATATGATAATCTGCTCTGTTTCGCGTATTATACTCATGAACATCTGAATTCTGGATCACACCACTCGTTTTCACATGCATTACAACTTCATATACATACAAAGATGGCACAGTTAATAGACCAAGCTTTTTAAATAAAGGCCTACAAGAGTCTAACCTATTCACTTTCTCTATACATCTGAGTGCCTTCTTTTGAATCTTAAACACTCTGTCCATATTTTGTTGAGATGAATTACCCCATACTAAAATAGCATACCTAATATGAGATAGTATAAGTCCATGGTAAGCAGTTAACAGTAGTTTTTTATCATTCAGCCTAGCAAGCTGCCGCAGGACAAATACCCCAGATGATATCTTATTACATATCCTCTCAATGTAAGGATGCCATGTTAATTTCCTGTCCAATAAAATTCCCAAGAATGCTACTTTCTCTTCTTGGTCTAATTCATTTTCCTCTACAAACACATTTATTTCTCTATCCTCTACTGAATTATATTTACTTTTGAATTGTAGGAATTGACATTTCTTACTATTTATTGTTAATTGCCTTTGCTTCAAGAATTGGACAATTGACTGTACTCCAGTAAAAGCATTTATTTCTAGACTATCTAATAAATAATTGTTAAAGATAAGCGATGTGTCATCAGCAAACAACAGAGCTCTGTGATCTTTTAACTCTTTTGGTAATTGGTTCACATACAACAGAAACAGTAAGGGACCCAGAATTGAGCCTGAGGTACTCCAGCCTGGACCTCCAGTTTTTGAGATTTAATTTTTACTATTTCATTCCCATCCACCTTGGTAAGCTCAACACACTGGTTTCTACCTATGAGATATGATTCAAACCATTTTAGTTCTATACCATTCACACCTACAGTTTTTAGTATTTCCAATAATATTATGGTTCACACAATCAAAAGCTTTGGATAAATCAAGAAATATTGCGGCTGCCTTCTCACCTGAATCTATTATATCTATTAGTCTTTCAACAAGGGATACTATTGCAGTCTTAGTAGTTTCCCTTTCTGGAACCCATGCTGTTCATCACATATGAAATTAATTTCTTCCAGGTGCATCAATAACCTATTTAAAACTACTCTTTCAAAAATTTTACTTATTACATTTAGAATACTAATGGGTCTATAATTTTCAACTCTTTCAGAATCACCGCTTGAAAATTGGCAAAATTTTTCCTTGTTTCAGATCATCAGGGAAAATACCCTGCTCTAGTGAAGTATTAAGGAGATGCAATAAAGGGTCCAGTAATTCATTTTCACATTCTTTTAAAATTTTGCTTGAGACCCCATCCAATCCTACTGTTTTTTGTTATTCAAATTTTTATTATTCTTGACAACTCATCTCTTGATAATGGATGAAATTTAAATACCTTTTCAATTGGCTCAGCATTTAATGTAGTTGTATATAAGTATTAGTGTTCAGTGACTTTTGGAGATTATATGCAACCTGTTGATAATATTTATTGAAAAAGTTACAAATGTCTATACTATCATCCATATAATTTCCATGTTCATCGATTATCCTAGGGACATTAGTAACTGTATCTTTTTGAGCTGCTCTCCTATTTCTATTAATTACCTCCCAAACAGCAGAGTTAAAATTGGTACTAGTGTTAATATTTCAGCTGTTTTCTTACACTTAGCTTTCCTCACTTCTTTTGCATAGTTTTTCTTTAGACATTTGTATTTGACCTCACTCGGAACATCCCTCACTAATTTAAATTCCTCATAAGCTTCCCTAACAATATTTCTTTGAGTAAGAATATCTTCAGTTATCCTTCATCTACTTTGTTTAATTTACTTTTTACTTGACTTTTTTTATCGGACAGCATACACTAATGTGAAATCTTAGAGTATCAATGAATTGCTTATATTTGTAATTTAGGTTACAACTGTTATAAACACTACTCCAATTTTCTTGAAGCAGTTCCTGCTTCAAACAATTATATTTCCTAGCTCATATTGCTGAATTTCTTTCACAAAGTTTTTTTCTGCTTGGATTCTGGCCCTGCAACTTAACATCTAAAATTGATAGTTATGATCTGATAGATCTGAGCTACCTAACCTGACATTACAACCTTCTATATTTGTGAGGATATTATCAATAATTGTCTGTGAAGTTCGAGTTACTCTTGTATATTCGTGGACCTTAATTTCTAAATTATTCATATTAATAATATCTCTAATATCCTCTGTCATTTTATCCTGCCTGGCAAAATCGGTATTGAAATCTCCTACTACTATAACATTTGTGAAACGAGCGGTTGTAATTTCCAAAAGTGTATGGAGCAGCTCACAAAATTTTTGCCAGTCTCCATTTGGTGACCTATAGATACCTAACACTGCTACCTCAAATCGATCATCAATTTTTAACCTTAGTCCCGTCACCTCTAAATCCATCTCAACAGAAAATCTCTTAACAAAATCCAGTTCATAAGTTTGGGTATGTTTAGCATTGCTAGTGAATATACATACACCACCACTTCTATGAGCTATTCTACAAAATTCTGATCTCAGTGAATAGCCTGGAATCCTAACTTGATTTATTTCCTTTATTTTTAAGCCATGCTCTGTGAAAATAACAATGTCAGGATCCTCCTGTTTAAGAAATACTTCTAATCTGTCAATTTTGTTGCGAAGATACTGAATATTTTGATGATAAATACTAAAAACCTTACCATCTTGTGCTACTCTATCTCTAGCATTTGTAGCTATTTCCCTTTCCCTGTTTTGAGCCAATTTACTAAAAAATCGTTATTTGTTTTTTTGACTGTTTTTAAACCAGAGGATTGCAAACGGCTTTCAATCAGCTCTGCCAATCTATTACAAAAGATTACTTTGCCAGATCGATTTAGATGCAACCCATGATTAGTGAAGTTATGTCTTTTCAGCCTTTCATTTAGAAAACAAATCCCCAGTTGTTTAGAATTCTTATTTTTTAGGCTGTTGATTGTATTATGGATTGATTTGTTTGTCGAATTGATTGCTTCATTTAATTCTGGCCTATCAAACCTATTAGGAATAGTACTTATTATTAAGTTTGTTTTTTTGCTGAGTGGCACAATTTCCTTGATTTTTTCTGTTACTTGAGGAAGATGATTCAAGTTAGGTTCATTTATATTATTTGAGCCACCCAGTACAATTAGATAGTCATTTTCATCAAAGTCTTTAGTTTGTTCCCTAGCTGACTCTACAACTGCATTAATTGATGCACTTGGCTTGAAAAAACATTGGACATCAAATTTATTTTTTAATCTTTTATCAAGGAGATCACTGCAATCACGTCCATGACTGGACGTCAGTAGCAGAACTCTCCTTTCCTATCTTTATTTCCCTCAGCTATATTTTGGTTGCTGTCTTCAAAACCTCACTGTACGTTTTATTTCGACCATTTTCAGAGCATTTCCCATCATTTAGGTTAGATTCTATTTTTTTGCATTTGGACGGAGGTTCTATCATACATTTAGTATTATCAAATTTAGATTTTAGTTTCTTTATTTCCTCCGACATTAGACTACATTGATTTTTTAGATTTAGTATTTCTTTTTTATGGTCTTCATCTTGTAATTTTATAATCAGTTCCAAAGATTTAATTTCTTCTACCATCCCTAACCTTTCTTCCTCAGACGTTTTTAGAGTTACTTCTAATTGGTTTTTTAAATTAGTGTGGCTACTTTGTAGTTGAGCAACTTTTTCGGCTAAAGTAGTTTGAAGAACTGGGGTTTTGGTTTTGGCGTTTTTGAATTTTGGTTTTGGGAACGCGTAAGTACTCCCGCTATGTTTACATTTCTATTATTAACCTTCGGTGTTCTACTTGAGCTCATTTCCTATCTAAGAAATTATATTACTTGCAATAAAATAATTGATTTTAAATGATAGGAAGTAGTATTAAAAAGGCCGGTTCTGGGGCACAGTGCCCCAAACCGGCTTTATCTCAAGGTCATCCAGGTCAACCACACCCACCTCAAGGTCATCCAGGTCAACCACCCCCAACCTCAAGGTCATCCAGGTCAACCACCCCAACTCAGGTCATCCAGGTCAACCACCCCCAACCTCAAGGTCATCCAGGTCAACCACCCTAACCTCAAGGTCATCCAGGTCAACCAACCTAACCTCAAGGTCATCCAGGTCAACCACCCTAACTCAAGGTCATCTAGGTCAACCACACCCACCTCAAGGTCATCTAGGTCAACCACACCTACCTCAAGGTCATCCAGGTCAACACACCCACCTCAAGGTCATCTAGGTCAACCAGACCTACCTCAAGGTCATCCAGGTCAACCACTCTAACCTCAAAAAAAAAAAAAATTAAAAAAAAAAATTAAAAAAAAAATTAAAAAAAAAAAAAAAAAAAAATAAAAAAAAAAAATTAAAACCACATAAAATCGGGAAAAAAGGGAAAAAAGGGAAAAAAAATTCCTCCAGATCCTGAACTGGGGATAAAAGGAGTTGTTCTACAAGGAGTGGGACATTGTGTCTTGTACAGTCGTGTCCCAATACGTGTGTGTGCCACCAGTACGTGTGTGTGTGATTTTAGTATATGGTTTTGGATCACTTTCATCTTTATCAACATCAAAAAAAAAAAATTAAAAAAAAATTAAAAAAAAAAATTAAAAAAAAAAAAAAAAAATTAAAAAAAAAAATTAAAACCACATAAAATCGGGAAAAAAGGGAAAAAAGGGAAAAAAAATTCCTCCAGATCCTGAACTGGGGTATAAAAGGAGTTGTTCTACAAGGAGTGGGACATTGTGTCTTGTACAGTCGTGTCCCAATACGTGTGTGTGCCACCAGTACGTGTGTGTGTGATTTTAGTATATTGGTTTTGGATCACTTTCATCTTTATCAACATCAAAAAAAAAAATAAATAAATAAATGAATAAATAAAAAAAAAAAAAATAAAAAAAAAAAAAAGAAAAAAAAAAAAAAAATAAATAAAATAAAAACACAAAAAATCAAAAAAAAAATAAATAAATAAAAACACTTTAAATTGGGAATAAATGGGAAAAAGGGGAAAAAGGGAAAAAAAATTTCCCTATTGATCTTGAACTGCCCGCCGGTCACCCGGCCGCCACCAGTCACCCCACCGGTCACCCAGCCGCTGCCGGTCGGAATAAGTATCACATTCTTTATAATTCAAGTCTTTAAACATAAATCCTCTATGGTGTAGTGGTTAGCAAGTCAGCTTTCTGAGTTGGAGGCTCTATGCTCGAATCCAAGGCGGTAAAGGTAAGTATTAAAGGTCAGTATCAACAGAACCAGAGGATATATTTTTTGTATGTAGTGGGTAGACTGGCCCACCACTGCCAGTCATCCCGCTGCCAGTTGTCCGGCCGCCACCGATCGCCCGGCCGCCACCGGTCGCCCCGCCGGTCGCCTGGCCGCCACCGATCACCCTGTCGGTCGCCCCTCCAGTCGCCCCACCATCGTCACCAGTCGCCCCACTATTGCTGCCAGTCGTCCCACTATCGCCGCCAGTCGCCCCACTATTACCGCCAGTCGTCCCACTATCGCCACCAGTCATACCACTATCATCACCAGTCATCCCACCATTGTCACCAGTCGTCCCACTATCGCCGCCAGTCGTCCCACTATCGTCACCAGTCGCCCCACTATTGCCACCAGTCGCCCGGCCGCCGCCGGTCGCCCGGCCGCCACCGATCGCCCGGCCGCCGCCGGTCGCCCGGCCGCCGCCGGTCGCCCGGCCGCCGCCGGTCGCCCGGCCGCCACCGGTCGCCCCGCCGGTCGCCTCACCGGTCGTCTGACCGCCACCAACAGTCGACCTGCTGTGGCTGGCAATTGTCCCGCCGGCTGAGCATGAGCATTCTGAGTGCAGTCAGTGGCACTCAGAATATACTTATAGCTAAACTATATCTAAGGAGATGGTAGGTAATAAGTAAACAGTTTGGAATACAATTAGCTATTTATTGATTAATTCAACATCCATTTCATTGAAAAGTTTACTACAAGCAGGTATATCTCTGTTCCAAAATCCAAGTTGTTTATCATATTGAGTGTGCAGAAAAGTGATGTATCCATGATGTTTCTCCTTGGTCCATGTCGAGCAGGTGATGTCCCAGGTAGTAGACTCCTTTTCCAGCACTAGTCCTTGGCAAGTCTTCTATGTTGTCTGATAGTCTTCGGATGATATTCAGTGATACCTCTAGAACACTGTTTCAGCTAGAGACAATACCCTGTCATTGATGTTGAATCACCTCACAACCTCTTTCCTTCAGGTAATTGATGCTCCTTCGAGTCAAAAGTATAGGTGTAGTAGTATTTCTCACCACTACATCATCCTCCTCCTCCTCCTCCTCCTCTTCCTCTTCCTCCTCCTCCTCCTCTTCCTCTTCCTCCTCTTCCTCTTCCACCTCTACCTCATTGTCCTCCTCCATATCAGTTTCCTCTTCCTCATCTTCTACATGATCCTCAACCATCTTCAGATCAAATGGGGAGATTGATGGTAAATTTGTCTCACCATAGTCTGCCCACTTTGAGAGTAGGAGTACCATCTTCTCTATTGTTCTAGATACACAGTTGATCGACAAAATGTCTATTCTCCACAGATGATTCCAGCACAATGAATCTAATCTGCTATGTATCCAATATATATACATATTTGTATAGCATTATGATTTTGATTGTACCTCAGTATAATGTCTAAGGTGTTGCTGTTCTCTGCTTTCTCAAGTAAAGACCTTGACCGACCTTTGATCTCTGCTGTCTCAAGTAAAGACCTGTACCAACCTTTGGTTTCTGATGTCTCAAGTAAAGACCTCGACCTCCTTTCATTGATTTTTTCTTCGATGGTTGAATCTTTTGTTTCTTCCCCTTCTCAACCACCCTGCTGACTTCCTTCAGTGATCTTTTCATACCTCCCCCAAATTTTGCCTTAGCCTTCATAATGTTGGTGACTGCTAGTGCTGCAGCTTTTTCCAACACCCCGCATCATCAGATCTCACTCTGTCCCAGGCTCTCTCTGCCAAGATGCTGTCTGCTACTGCTCTGCTTGCTGTATCACCACTCTTGGAATAGGCAATATCATGCTCCTTGCAAGCCTGATCAAGTTTGTTGATTCCTGGATCACCTTGTGCTAATCGCTTCTGAAGTTTTGTTCCTGGTCCACAGTATTGATAGCCAGGATATGAAGTTCAACTGGTAGAATGTCGATTGCCTTATTAACTATTGTACCAGCAGCTCCCTTGATAGCTGACAGAACACCTCTTCCTCTATAGATCTTCTGACTTTTCTCCTTACTAAAATCACGCCTTGGGGCAATAGATCCTCTCCCAGTCACTTGTCTCCAGAATGTCTTTGACCACCATCTCTGCTATCATCCAAAAGGCGTTTGATTGTATTCTTATACTTGGCTTTGTTGTAGTTAACAATCTCACCTCTTGGATCATTGTTCTGTCTGTACACACTGGTCCAGTTCAATATTTCTCCATAGGCCTGTCTGTCAGCAGATTCAACTAATACACGATTTGGATTCTTCCTGAAAATCAACTCACAAAGTCCCAATGTAGCTGTGAAGGTCTTTTCTTCCTGATCTACAGGGTCAGTCAGCACAATTTCATCACCATTCTCTCCAAAAGTTAAATACTTATTGCCCAGGTAGTAAGCATTGTCTCTCACTCTTGGTCCAAAAGTGTCATCAAAATCGTCATTGTCCTTGCTCAATGATCCTCTAATGTAATCAGCTACCTGTTTTCCAGCTAGATCAGTTTGATCAAGGATATTCTGAACTGTTGTACCATGACTTTCATTCAATAATTGTTCAACATTCTTATCATCATCCTGTCCATCTCCAGACAGCTCCTCATCACTGCTATCATCATATCCTCTACTCATATTATACTCCTCACCCTCATCCCCTTCAAATGCCTGCTTTCCTGCTTTCCATAGTTGCCGTCCAACTCTTGAGGTGCCTGCCATTGGACTTGAAACTTCTCCAGTTCCATATGATTCAAATGTTGGTGACTCTTCATCAATGCTGGAGAGTTGGAGCTTATGTTTTGCTTTACTTGCACCAGTAAGTCCACGCCTTGTATATGTGGCATCTTTAACAAATGGTGTTGTTGGTGGAGTAGGATATGTGTGGTGTGTTGATGCTGCTGAGAAAGGACGATGTTCTGATGATAACAACTCTGGCTTGGATTGTCTCTGCCTACCCTTCACATGCCTGGAGCGCATTTTTATTCTAGGCTTCAGATACCTAGGACGCTTCTTGGATGCTCTTGATGGAGGTAGTTGTGGTTGTTGAACTGGCATCTGTTGGAAGGTTTCGACTAGGTTGACTAGTGGCTCAGCTAGAGGTTTGAAGTGTTCCACATGTTTCTCTTCTGCAATCCGTCTACCCAGCATGATTTCCTTATGCCTCCTTTTGATTTCACGCTTCAACCTAGCAATCTCCAATATGGTAGGAGCAACCTCCTCCAATGTTGGCTTATGGTTCCTATGTTTGATATACATACTGGTCAGTGTTTATCAGTATACTGAGGTCTGAGAGTTTGAGCTCCGCTATTTATACATTTTGGACCCATACCAAGTGCAGAGTGCCACTGACTGAACAGTGACTGATCAGTGACTGATCAGTGACTGAACAGTGACTGATCAGCTACTGATCAGACTGATCAGTGACTGAACAGTGACTGATCAGTACTGATCAGACTGATCAGTGACTGAACAGTGACTGATCAGTTACTGATCAGACTGATCAGTGACTGAACAGTGACTGACTGACCACTGAGTGGATGACCCTACCATCCTGCCACAGACATGCTGAATACTGGTGAGCATGGTCCATGTGGCAGGAGGAGCTAGGGTCATTGAGAATGCTCATGCTCAGCCGGCGGGACAATTGCCAGCCGCAGCAGGTCGACTGTTGGTGGCGGTCGGACGACCAGTGAGGCGACCGGCGGGTGACCGGTGGCCGGGCAACCGGTGGCGGCCGGACGACCGGCGGTGGCCGACCGGCGGCGGCTGGGCGACTGGTGGCGATAGTGGGACGACTGGCGGCGATAGTGGGGCGACTGGTGACGATAGTGGTATGACTGGTGGCGATAGTGGGGCGACTGGTGGCAATAGTGGGGCGACTGGCGGCGATGGTGGGATGACTGGTGACGATAGTGGTACGACTGATGGCGATAGTGGGACGACTGGCGGCGATAGTGGGGCGACTGGTGGCGATAGTGGGACGACTGGCGGCGATAGTGGGACGACTGGTGACGATTGTGGGATGACTGGTGACGATAGTGGTATGACTGGTGGCGATAGTGGGACGACTGGCGGCAATAGTGGGGCGACTGGTGGCGATAGTGGGACGACTGGCAGCGATAGTGGGGCGACTGGTGACGATGGTGGGGTGACTGGTGGGGCGACCGACAGGGTGATCGGTGGCGGCCGGGCGACCGGCGGCGGCCGGGCGATCGGTGGCGGCCGGACAACTGGCAGCGGGATGACTGGCAGTGGTGGGCCAGTCTACCCACTACATACAAAAAATATATCCTCTGGTTCTGTTGATACTGACCTTTAATACTTACCTTTACCGCCTTGGATTCGAGCATAGAGCCTCCAACTCAGAAAGCTGACTTGCTAACCACTACACCATAGAGGATTTATGTTTAAAGACTTGAATTATAAAGAATATGATACTTATTCCGACCGGCAGCGGCTGGGTGACCGGTGGGGTGACCGGTGGCGGCCGGGTGACTGGCGGGCAGTTCAAGATCAATAGGGAAATTTTTTTTTCCCTTTTTCCCCTTTTTCCCATTTATTCCCAATTTAAAGTGTTTTTATTTATTTTTTTTTTTTTTGATTTTTTGTTTTTTTATTTTTTTTTTTTTTTATTATTTTTTTTTCTTTTTTTTTTTTTTAATTTTTTTTTTTTTTTTTTTTTTATTTATTCATTATTTATTTTTTTTTTTTTTGATGTTGATAAAGATGAAAGTGATCCAAAACCAATATACTAAAATCACACACACACGTACTGGTGGCACACACACGTATTGGGACACGACTGTACAAGACACAATGTCCCACTCCTTGTAGAACAACTCCTTTTATACCCCAGTTCAGGATCTGGAGGAATTTTTTTTTTTCCCTTTTTCCCTTTTTCCCTTTTTCCCGATTTTATGTGTTTTTAATTTTTTTTTTTTTTTAATTTTTTTTTTTTTTAATTTTTTTTTTTTTTTTTTTTTTTTAATTTTTTTTTTAATTTTTTTTTTTTTTAATTTTATTTTTTTAATTTGACCTTGAGGTAGGTGTGGTTGACTAGATGACCTTGAGGTGGGTGTGGTTGACCTAGATGACCTTGAGGTTAGGGTGGTTGACCTGGATGACCTTGAGGTTAGGGTGGTTGACCTGGATGACCTTGAGGTTAGGGTGGTTGACCTGGATGACCTTGAGGTTGGGGGTGGTTGACCTGGATGACCTTGAGGTTGGGGGTGGTTGACCTGGATGACCTTGAGGTTAGGGTGGTTGACCTGGATGACCTTGAGATAAAGGCCGGTTCTGGGGCACTTGTGCCCCCAGAACCGCCTTTTTATACTACTATAGGATTTTAATTTGGTTATAGTTTAGTCGAGAACACTATCTATGTTATTTTAAATCTCGAAAACCTAACCTCAAACTAACCTCTAACGGTGTTTGGCTTATTAAAATAGAATTAAGAATTAAAATCTAAAACAAAATGATAAAATGTGATCAAGAAACAATTAATATGAAATAAACACAAATTTGTACTTATCCGTGACTATTTATAACACAAAATCTTCCAAAACCAGGAGCGAAATTATGTATGACTTTCATTCAAAACCTCTCAAGGTCACCTCATGATGATACACAGCTGATCTCCCACAGGCACAGCATCTTCTGTTATCGACAGACGACGAAATCTGTTCTTCCAAGGATGAATATCCTTTTAATGTCTTCAGCGAATTTTTCCAGGGATGAGACCTAGTGCAATCGAATCTTCATATTATAAACCTACTATGTTCTGAATTTCGTGAGAATCGTTAACCTAGCGCCGCAGTGCAGGATGGTTTCTTACAGCTTGGCGTTGTTATCATTCGAGATGGGTGTCTGGCTTGGAAGTGTTTCGGCCGCATTGCAGGATGACTGTTAACGGTTGCCGGAAGATCAACAGCTGGATTTTTTTCGTTATTTTTCGTGATAGAGAAATTCTGATTGCAGATTCGTTCTCAGCGACCCCAAGTTTAGCCTAAAGGCTCAGAATGTCAACAATGTTTTTAAATAATTAAAAATCATCATGAAAAGTCATTAATATGGTAGTACACCACGTTTCTGGAAACTTTTTATGGTGACTGGAGTTTATAGGCAACACAAAAATAAAAATAATTGTGAGAAAGAAAACTGCTGATGAACGCTAACAAGACCGCCACTCCATTGTTCTATTGTCTCGGCTGCTTGGCTGAGCCTGGCTGGAGGGATCAAATAACCGAGGGTTTGATCTTTCGTCTGTCCGCTAGGCGGAACTACGCCGACCATTGCTGGGTGGAAGATGTTACTGCGGCCGCTCGCATTCCCACCAACGCTGCTATTACTTGCTGTCTCAGCGCCTAGTCCGATTCAGCAAGCAACCAGCCTGCACTGCGGAGCTAGGTTTAGAGCCGTTTTCGAGATCCGGTGAAATACAAAACATATAAACATCCAAACATCTAAACATATGAACAGAAATTGCTCGTGTAATAGTATAGGATAATGGCAATATTTTTCACCATGTCACGTCTCTAAATTGCACAATTTAACAAACCTAGATAGCAGTAGCTACAATAAAAAATTTTGCCCCGACATTTGATCTTTTTCAAAATAACTGTAACATGAAGTACGGTAATTATAAAATTATGAGTAAATTTAAATATCCCAATTATGAATAGGGTTATCCCATATTATGGAATGCCACACAACCGAATTTGACTTATGATGCATGATTTTGGACCGCCTTGACGAGCCGAGAAGAATTAAGTGTAGCACGATGAAATCTGAGCATTGTGTCAAAAGTTATAAGTGTTTGGAATTTTGATCCTTGAGGTGTCCTTAAGCGCGCCTCTCCACTAGGAAATACTGAAATAAAGTGCATCTAACGGGTGATTCATCTAGAACATAATCTATGAACTTATGTCATTGTGCGAATATCAATGTGAAGATTATGTAGTGGTGATGATGGTTGAAGCTGAAAATTAGGTGTTTTTCACAATACAAGGAGTATGTTGTCAGGTGTACCTGGAAATCTATATGAGA
>NW_024092660.1:0-6287 GCF_014356525.2 Nilaparvata lugens | reverse complement strand
ATTTGATTACAACGATTTATGATCAGAAAACGCATAATTTGATTACAAAAGAATTTGTGATATGAAGACGCAAAATTTGATTACAACGAATTTGTGATATGAAGACGCAAAATTTGATTACAACAATTTGTGATATGAAGACGCAAAATTTGATTACAACGAATTTGTGATATGAAGACGCAAAATTTGATTACAACAAATTTATGATCAGAAAACGCATAATTTGATTACAAAAGAATTTGTGATATGAAGACGCAAAATTTGATTACAACGAATTTGTGATATGAGACGCAAAATTTGATTACACGAATTTGTGATATGAAGACGCAAAATTTGATTACAACGAATTTGTGATATGAAGACGCAAAATTTGATTACAACGAATTTGTGATATGAAGACGCAAAATTTGATTACAACGAATTTATGATCAGAAAACGCATATTTGATTACAAAAGATTTGTGATATGAAGACGCAATTATTTGATTACAACGAATTTGTGATATGAAGACGCAAAATTTGATTACACGAATTTGTGATATGAAGACGCAAAATTTGATTACAACGATTTATGATCAGAAAACGCCTAATTTGATTACAAAAGAATTTGTGATATGAAGACACAAAATTTGATTACAAATG
Source organism: Nilaparvata lugens (assembly GCF_014356525.2). NCBI lineage: Eukaryota > Metazoa > Arthropoda > Insecta > Hemiptera > Delphacidae > Nilaparvata > Nilaparvata lugens. The sequence goes on along the minus strand of NW_024092660.1, from coordinate 5,646 downwards.
AATTTGTGATATGAAGACGCAAAATTTGATTACAACGAATTTGTTTTATGAAGACGCAAAATTTGATTACAACGAATTTGTGATATGAAGACGCATAATTTGATTACAACGAATCCATGATGTAATCTCAGAAAATCCATGATGTAGGCTAACCATCATGAAAAATTGAAATTTTTTTTTCTCGAAAATCCATGATGTAAATCTCAGAAAATCCATGATGTAGGCTAACCATCATGAAAATCATGAAAAATGAAATTTTTTATTTTCTCGAAAATCCATGATGTAAATCTCAGGAAATCCATGATGTAGGCTAACCATCATGAAAATCATGAAAAATTGAAATTTTTTATTTTCTTGAAAATCCATGATGTAAATCTCAGAAAATCCATGATGTAGGCTAACCATCATGAAAATCATGGAAAATTGAAATTTTTTATTTTCTTGAAAATCCATGATGTAACACCATCATGAAAATCATGAAAAATTGAAATTTTTTATTTTCTTGAAAATCCATGATGTAAATCTCAGAAAATCCATGATGTAGGCTAACCATCATGAAAATCATGAAAAATTGAAATTTTTTATTTTCTCGAAAATCCATTATGTAAATCTCAGAAAATCCATGATGTAGGCTAACCATCAAGAAAATCATGAAAAATTGAAATTTTTTTTTTCTCGAAAATCCATGATGTAGGCTAACCATCATGAAAATCATGAAAAATTGAAATTTTTTTTTTCTCGAAAATCCATGATGTAAATCTAAGAAAATCCATGATGTAGGCTAACCATCATGAAAATCATGAAAAATTGAAATTTTTTATTTTCTCGAAAATCCATGATGTAAATCTCAGGAAATCCATGATGTAGGCTAACCATCATGAAAATCATGAAAAATTGAAATTTTTTATTTTCTCGAAAATCCATGATGTAAATCTCAGAAAATCCATGATGTAGGCTAACATCATGAAAATCATGAAAAATTGAAATTTTTTATTTTCTCTCGAAAATCCATGATGTAAATCTCAGAAAATCCATGATGTAGGCTAACCATCATGAAAATCATGAAAAATTGAAATTTTTTTTTTCTCGAAAATCCATGATGTAAATCTCAGGAAATCCATGATGTAGGCTAACCATCATGAAAAATTGAATTTTTTTTTTCTCGAAAATCCATGATGTAACACCATCATGAAAATCATGAAAAATTGAAATTTTTTATTTTCTCGAAAATCCATGATGTAAATCTCAGAAAATCCATGATGTAGGCTAACCATCATGAAAATCATGGAAAATTGAAATTTTTTTTTTCTCGAAAATCCATGATGTAAATCTCAGAAAATCCATGATGTAGGCTAACCATCATGAAAATCATGAAAAATTGAATTTTTTTTTTTCTCGAAAATCATGATGTAAATCTCAGAAAATCCATGATGTAGCTAACCATCATGAAAATCATGAAAAATTGAAATTTTTTATTTTCTTGAAAATCCATGATGTAATCTCAGAAAATCCATGATGTAGGCTACCATCATGAAAATCATGAAAAATTGAATTTTTTTTTTTCTCGAAAATCCTGATGTAAATCTCAGAAAATCCATGATGTAGGCTAACCATCATGAAAATCATGAAAAATTGAAATTTTTTATTTTCTCGAAAATCCATGATGTAGCTAACCATCATGAAAATCATGAAAAATTGAAATTTTTTTTTTCTCGAAAATCCATGATGTAATCTCAGAAAATCCATGATGTAGGCTACCATCATGAAAATCATGAAAAATTGAAATTTTTTATTTTCTCGAAAATCCATGATGTAAATCTCAGAAAATCCATGATGTAGGCTAACCATCATGAAAATCATGAAAAATTGAAATTTTTCATTTTCTCGAAAATCCATGATGTAACACCATCATGAAAATCATGAAAAATTGAAATTTTTTATTTTCTCTCGAAAATCCATGATGTAGGCTACCATCATGAAAATCATGAAAAATTGAAAATGATGTAGGCTAACCATCATGAAAATCATGAAAAATTGAAATTTTTTATTTTCTCGAAAATCCATGATGTAAATCTCAGAAAATCCATGATGTAGGCTAACCATCATGAAAATCATGAAAAATTGAATTTTTTATTTTCTCGAAAATCCATGATGTAATCTCAGAAAATCCATGATGTAACACCATCATGAAAATCATGAAAATTGAAATTTTTTTTTCTCGAAAATCCATGATGTAAATCTCAGAAAATCCATGATGTAGGCTACCATCATGAAAATCATGAAAAATTGAAATTTTTTTTTCTCGAAAATCCATGATGTAACACCATCATGAAAATCATGAAAAATTGAAATTTTTTATTTTCTCGAAAATCCATGATGTAACACCATCATGAAAATCATGAAAAATTGAAATTTTTTATTTTCTCGAAAATCCATGATGTAATCTCAGAAAATCCATGATGTAGGCTAACCATCATGAAAATCATGAAAAATTGAAATTTTTATTTTTCTCGAAAATCCATGATGTAAATCTCAGAAAATCCATGATGTAGGCTAACCATCATGAAAATCATGAAAAATTGAAATTTTTTATTTTCTCGAAAATCCATGATGTAAATCTCAGAAAATCCATGATGTAGGCTAACCATCATGAAAATCATGAAAAATTGAAATTTTTTATTTTCTCGAAAATCCATGATGTAACACCATCATGAAAATCATGAAAAATTGAAATTTTTTATTTTCTCGAAAATCCATGATGTAACACCATCATGAAAATCATGAAAAATTGAAATTTTTTATTTTCTCGAAAATCCATGATGTAAATCTCAGAAAATCATGATGTAAATCTCAGGAAATCCATGATGTAGGCTAACCATCATGAAAATCATGAAAAATTGAAATTTTTTATTTTCTCGAAAATCCATGATGTAATCTCAGAAAATCCATGATGTAACACCATCATGAAAATCATGAAAAATTGAAATTTTTTTTTCTCGAAAATCCATGATGTAATCTCAGAAAATCCATGATGTAAATCTCAGGAAATCCATGATGTAGCTAACCATCATGAAAATCATGAAAAATTGAATTTTTTTCCATCATGAAAATCATGAAAAATTGAAATTTTTTATTTTCTCGAAAATCCATGATGTAAATCTCAGAAAATCCATGATGTAGGCTAACCATCATGAAAATCATGAAAAATTGAAATTTTTTATTTTCTCGAAAATCCATGATGTAACACCATCATGAAAATCATGAAAAATTGAAATTTTTTATTTTCTCGAAAATCCATGATGTAATCTCAGAAAATCCTGATGTAGGCTAACCATCATGAAAATCATGAAAAATTGAAATTTTTTTTTCTCGAAAATCCATGATGTAAATCTCAGAAAATCCATGATGTAAATCTCAGGAAATCCATGATGTAACACCATCATGAAAATCATGAAAAATTGAAATTTTTTATTTTCTCGAAAATCCATGATGTAAATCTCAGAAAATCCATGATGTAGGCTAACCATCATGAAAATCATGAAAAATTGAATTTTTTATTTTCTCGAAAATCCATGATGTAAATCTCAGAAAATCCATGATGTAGCTAACCATCATGAAAATCATGGAAAATTGAAATTTTTTATTTTCTCGAAAATCCATGATGTAACACCATCATGAAAATCATGAAAAATTGAAATTTTTTATTTTCTCGAAAATCCATGATGTAATCTCAGAAAATCCATGATGTAGGCTATCTCAGAAAATCCATGATGTAGGCTAACCATCATGAAAATCATGAAAAATTGAAATTTTTTATTTTCTCGAAAATCCATGATGTAAATCTCAGAAAATCCATGATGTAGGCTAACCATCATGAAAATCATGAAAAATTGAAATTTTTCATTTTCTCGAAAATCCATGATGTAAATCTCAGAAAATCCATGATGTAGCTAACCATCATGAAAATCATGAAAAATTGAAATTTTTTATTTTCTCGAAAATCATGATGTAAATCTCAGGAAATCCATGATGTAAATCTCAGAAAATCATGATGTAGGCTAACCATCATGAAAATCATGAAAAATTGAAATTTTTATTTTTCTCGAAAATCCATGATGTAGGCTACCATCATGAAAATCATGAAAAATTGAAATTTTTATTTTTCTCGAAAATCCATGATGTAATCTCAGAAAATCCATGATGTAGGCTAACCATCATGAAAATCATGAAAAATTGAAATTTTTTTTTCTCGAAAATCCATGATGTAAATCTCAGAAAATCCATGATGTAGGCTAACCATCATGAAAATCATGAAAAATTGAAATTTTTATTTTTCTCGAAAATCCATGATGTAAATCTCAGAAAATCCATGATGTAGGCTAACCATCATGAAAATCATGAAAAATGAAATTTTTTATTTTCCTCGAAAATCCATGATGTAATCTCAGAAAATCCATGATGTAACACCATCATGAAAATCATGAAAAATTGAAATTTTTTATTTTCTCGAAAATCCATGATGTAACACCATCATGAAAATCATGAAAAATTGAAATTTTTTTTTCTCGAAAATCCATGATGTAACACCATCATGAAAATCATGAAAAATTGAAATTTTTTTTTCTCGAAAATCCATGATGTAAATCTCAGAAAATCCATGATGTAATCTCAGAAAATCCATGATGTAGGCTAACATCATGAAAATCATGAAAATTGAAATTTTTTATTTTCTCGAAAATCCATGATGTAAATCTCAGGAAATCCATGATGTAAATCTCAGGAAATCCATGATGTAGCTAACCATCATGAAAATCATGAAAAATTGAATTTTTTTTTTTCTCGAAAATCCATGATGTAAATCTCAGAAAATCCATGATGTAGGCTAACCATCATGAAAATCATGAAAAATTGAAATTTTTTTTTTCTCGAAAATCCATGATGTAGGCTACCATCATGAAAATCATGGAAAATTGAAATTTTTTATTTTCTCGAAAATCCATGATGTAAATCTCAGAAAATCCATGATGTAGGCTAACCATCATGAAAATCATGAAAAATTGAAATTTTTTATTTTCTCGAAAATCCATGATGTAAATCTCAGAAAATCCATGATGTAGGCTACCATCATGAAAATCATGAAAAATTGAAATTTTTTATTTTCTCGAAAATCCATGATGTAAATCTCAGAAAATCATGATGTAGGCTAACCATCATGAAAATCATGAAAAATTGAATTTTTTATTTTCTCGAAAATCCATGATGTAAATCTCAGAAAATCATGATGTAGGCTAACCATCATGAAAATCATGAAAAATTGAAATTTTTTATTTTCTCGAAAATCCATGATGTAAATCTCAGAAAATCCATGATGTAATCTCAGAAAATCCATGATGTAACACCATCATGAAAATCATGAAAAATTGAATTTTTTATTTTCTCAAAATCCATGATGTAAATCTCAGAAAATCCATGATGTAGCTAACCATCATGAAAATCATGAAAAATTGAAATTTTTTATTTTCTCGAAAATCCATGATGTAGCTAACCATCATGAAAATCATGAAAAATTGAAATTTTTCATTTTCTCGAAAATCATGATGTAAATCTCAGAATCCATGAAAAGGACCCAACTAGTCTTATCTAGAA
>NW_024092659.1:0-15178 GCF_014356525.2 Nilaparvata lugens | reverse complement strand
TTTTGTGTTTTCTTAATCGTTTTTGTGACATTTAATTGGCATGCTAGTTTACAAAACCCTCTTGTCCTTGTCTTAACGAATGCTACCTAGATGCATTATTTTGCTATAAAGTGTCTGGCCCCTAATTTTCAAATATACGGCTCGACCTATTACTATACTAAGGTCGCCGACAAGCTAATGTCAAAGAACCTAACCTCAAACATTATTATTATTATATTATTAAATAATCACAAAAAGACTTTTATTTTCATTTGGCTCTTAATAATCATAGCATTGAGAGCTGTTATTATCTTATCTCTAGTCAATTGGTACCGTAACTGCTTGGTGATAATATTTTCTAGCTTATTGTGCTGAGACCTAACAATTTCTTTCAATAGATAAATTTGGTAAGTACCCAAAATGTATTATTATAAAGTTTATTGTTATCATGCAGAATTTCAAGAAAAATGAACTGTGAAAATTGCACATCGATATCTAAAACCGTTTCAAAAATATTCACATTTGTAGATACTAATAGATGATGAAGAAATATAATAATGTGAATGAGTACATCACAAATTTACTATGTACTACAGATCAAATTTGTTGTTCAGAGTGTTGAATATGAGAGTAGAAGTAGTTACTATCAGTGTTAACTAAAACTTGGATAATTAAAATTAGAAAGTTTATTTTATTTTTTAGATTTTAAATGTACTCGTTTATTTCATTTTTGTATGATTTTTGATAAATTAGTACATTTCTCCATGAATAGACTGTGTGAAGCCAATGTATTTCTGGTTGATTCATTTGATTTTAATGTAAATATAAAATTTGACAGATCAAACTTAATATTGTTTAAAGTGTTAGAGATCTAGGTAGATGTTACCCCAAGTGTTTAATGACACTTGAAAAACTAAAAAACATGAATGGAATTTTCAGATTTCCAATGCATTCATTGATTTCGTTTTCGTATTATTCATCAGTAAATTTCAAGTGAATATCTTTGGAATGGTTTGAGATATCGATGTGTGGTTTTTGCCATTAATTTTCTCATAAAATTCTGTATCAAAATCATAGTCCAATCAATATAGACATGAAAAAGGGTTTGTTCTTTCATTTTATATTGTAGTTCTGATTATTTTATATATTGTTTGGATACATAAGAGAAGTCTAGAACCAATTTTTTAATGTAAAATTTTTTTGTGCTAGATACAGCAGAGTGGCCCAACAACTTGGAATTTTCGATTAAGACTGCAAAGGCTAAAATTAAACTTTCTACTGGTGATATTTTTCAAAGTTTTTCGATTTGTATACTATCAAGCTATCAAAATTAGCTTTCTCATTTTTTTGTTCATTTTTTGAGATATGAGCGAGAACATTTATGCCAGAACATTTCAAGTTCGGTGAAAGATAAAACTATGAGATTTTAAGGATAGATTCTTCATGGTATTGTTGATCCAGTAAAACAAAAATTTTCGGAAAATATCAATTTTTGAGAAAGTTATTCAATTTACCAAAAAAGACCGAAAATAACTCAACCAAAAGTTATGTCAATATTGACATGAAAAAGGTGTGCTTGCAAAATAAATTGTAGTTTTCATTCTTCAAACACCTCATAAGGGGGTGACTTAGGGGTTGTAACTCAAATATTTTTAATGTAAACACCCATTGTGTTGTAAATCATTTTGAAGGCCTCATTATTAATGTCATCTTTCTTGGTTTGAAAAGGCCTTCAAAATGATGTACCACACAATGGGTGTTTAAATTTAAAATATTTAAGTTACAACCCCTGAGTCACCCCCTTATGAGGTGTTTGAAAAATGAAAACTACAATTTATTTTGCAAGCACACCTTTTTTCATTTCAATATTGACTGGACTATGGCTATTACAACAGTCACCCCCTTATGAGGGGTTTAAATCCAGTTGTACCTCAAAAGATAGAGTTTCTGACAAATAACTTATCCTGGAAGTTACAGTATTATATCCACAACAGTCTTCAACTTATTGAAGGGTTCCAATAAATATGACTCACTTTGCATATAGATAGATATCATATTGATGTATATCTATGAAGTGGAAGAAGTCTATGCGGTGAGAGGGTAGGAAGACAACAATGGGATAGAGGTGTATATATTTATACATAATATAATCAACAAATCAGACTTGTTTTTTATATTCACTTATCAGAGATAAAAAATAACATTCTTTTTTTCTTCTTCTTCTTCTTGTGGTTCCTATCCGTTTCAGATGTTGGCAACCAGCATGGCAAGCCTAATTTTGACCACAGCCATGTGGGAGAGTTCAGCTGATGTTTTTCTAGTCCACTTTCTAAGGTTATGCAGCCAAGATATTCTTCTCCTTCCAGGACCTCTTTTTCCATCGATTTTTCCTTGGACGATTGTCTGGAGTAAAAAGTACCTGGGTCGTTCCTCATGATGTAGCCCAGATATTGCAGTTTCCAGATCTTGATAGTGTTCATAATTTCCTTGTTTATTCATTCTTCTCAGTACCTCTTCATTAGTGACATATTCAGCCCATGATATCCTTAGCATTCTTCTATAAAGTTGCATTTCAAATGCTTCTATTCTCTTGATATGTTCTCATTGAGTGTCCAAGATTCTGCTCCATACAAAAACAGAAAAGATGTACATCTAAGAAGTCTCACCTTTGTTTCAAGAGTAAGATCATGGCTTCTGGAGGGTTTACTCATTTTGTTAAAGGCGGCTGTGGCTTTGGCAATTATTCGTGATTTGATTTCTTGAGTTGTATCCCAGTTCTCATTAATGCATGTTCCCAGGTATGTGGTGTGTTTTACTCTCTCTATTGGCTGATCGTTGATGAATAGCTGGACGTTTTCAATCTTGTTTTGCTGATAACCATAATTTTGGTCTTTTGTATGCTCATGTCCAATCCATATTCCTTACTAACTAACTCTCGCTATTTTGTTTATAAGTTGTTGCAGTGCTTATGGGCTATCAGCAAACATGATGGTGTCATCCATATATCTCATATTACTCAACTTCTTCCCATTTATTGAGATTCCTTCCTCTTCCTCCTCTTCTTCATCTAGTGCTTCTTTGAATATCTGTTCAGAGTAGATATTGAATAGCAGAGGGGAGAGCACACAGCCTTGCCTCACTCACTCCTCACATTATTTTGACGGCCACAGTTTTTCACCGCCAACTCTCATTGTTGCGGACTGACCCCAGTACAAACTACCTATGATATTCAGGTCCTGGTATCAATACCTGTATTCTTTAGTATTTCCATCATTTTGTCATGTTGTACCCGGTCAAATGCCTTAGCATAGTCAATTGAATAGCAGTAAACGTAACAGACAACGTCCCTGCATCTCTGGACAAGAACATGATCAGCAAAAAGTGCTTCCCTGGTTCCCATTGCCTTGACAAACCCGAACTGGTTCCGGGAGATTTGGTTCTCGCATCGGTTGTGTATTCTGCCATGTATGATTTTAAGAAAGACTTTCAGCAGGTGGCTCATGAGACTTATTGTGCGATACTCTTCACATCGTTTTGCACCTTATTTCTTTGGCAGTGCAATAAACTCTGAAACTAGTCATTCTTGTGGTATTTTACCTGACTTGTAGATGTTATTGAAAAGGTTGGTGATCTTCTTAAATCCATCCTCGTCCAGAAGTTTCAGGAACTCTACCTGGATGTCGTCCGGTCCCGCTCCTTTGCCTTCTTTGCTCTGCTCTATAGCTGCCCTCACCTCTGATTTAATTATTTCAGGTCCACTTTCTGTATTACTCTGGGGATCTAGGGGACTCTCTCTGTTATCTTCAAAAAGGTGCTCCATGTACCTGGTCCACTTCTCCTTTTTTCCTGCATGTCTACAATGATGTTCCCATTGGCGTCAACTAACTTTCTGAAGAGTGTTTTGCTTCCTTGTCCAGTAACTTCCTTCACCTTCCGATGAACGTTTAAGTAGTCATACTTCAACTGAAATGCCTCTATCTTCTCACAGTTCTCCTCTGTTCCTTCTCTTTAGCTATTCTTATTTCGTTCCTTATGATATTGTTTATCCTTCTGTATTCCATGGTGTTACCCTTGTTCAATCTTCTTTCTTCCATTAGGCTTATTATCATCCATCATCCAGGTCTTCCTCTTTCCTCTTGGTCCATGCTCCTTCAGAATAGTCTTCTTAATGTGTGCTACTTTATTTTTCAGGTGGTTTAAGTGTTCTTCTACTGGGCTATGCTCTCCAATTTCTGCCATTGCTGCGTTCAACTTCCTCTTCACACATTCTTGGATCTTCCCGTTTTTTAGCTGTCTGAGGTCAACTTTTAATGTACCAGTTTTCTTAATCTTCTTCATAACCACTGTGAATTTCTCGATGACTGGCACATGGTCTGTTCGCATATCTGCTCCTGGGAAGATTTCATACTTAAGCAGCTGTTTCTGTATCGCTTGTTGATTAGTACATATAGTCTGTTTGGTCTCTGACTATCCTCCCAGGTTTATCAAGGGGCGATCTTCATGTGTATAAGCGGCGTGGTGGTTGTTTGAACTGTGTGTTGAGGACCACAAGACCGTGTTTCTCTACAAATTCCTCGAGCAATCCCCTCTCCCATTCTCTCTCCCAGACCGAATGACCCTATGAGCTCTGTTTTTCCCCAAAATTCTTTTTTTGGGAAGGTTCAATTTTGGAGAGTCATCAATGAATTCCTCAGTATAAGATTGAATTTGGGGGCGTTGAAATATTTTGATCAAGTGACAGATCTAGCAGAACTATCGACGACTATGATAAGATTCGAAACAATAACATACCATACTTATTACAACATAAACCAGCAGAAGAAGTATCGTAAGTATAAGGTATTCTATTCATTAAGGTTTTTAAATCTGTAGAATGCAAATTTCTTCAATGCTCAAGTATAATCATTCCTCTCTTCTAACAACGAATATTCTATTCTTTCTATTTCAAGCTAAAGAATTTGAAACTTCTAATGATCTTATTAGAAAATCTCTTGAGAAGACTTAGAAAATTGTGAAATAAAATGTTTGGAAACTGATTGTTGAACCATACCGTTTAGCCCAGTCAACAAAGTATTATAGACGGGAACGTTTGGCTTGATAAATTCTCTACAATATTTATTCCGTGGTGATTTGTGATATCTCCAACAGTTTTCGAGATATACACTCTTAAAAGTGTAAAATGTTAGAATAACAGCTTCTAATCCTATTTTTTCATGTTTCAGGGCCTACAACTCTCCAACAATGCATCGTAAAAATGAATGCTCACCGAAGATTTGAAGAGCTTTGTTTTCTCTTCAATTTGATGTATTATTTCACTACTTGATGTTTTCCTCTGTTGCTATAGCAGATTCAATGTGGGGAGTGAAATTTTAATTTTGTAACAATTGATCACTTGACATTGAAATTTGAGTCTGGAACATCTGGTACACAATTTTTGACTTTGTAGCTTAATGGAGACTGATTGGGAGCTAAACATAGCAAAAATACGCGTCCCTAGCCCGTCTATTGAAGGTGTGGAACTGCTAAGTTGACACTTGTTGCAGAGATGAAAATTTCACCCCTCACATTAAATCTGCTATAACAAATGGAAGGAAAACAATAAGTAGTGAAATAATACATCAAATTGAAGAGAAAACAAAGCTCTACAAATCTACGGTGAGCATTCATTTTTATGATGCATTGTTAGAGAGTTGTAGGCCCTGAAACATCAAAAAATAGGATTGAAAAATGTTATTTTAACAATTTTACACTTTTAAGAGCATATAATTATCTCGAAAACTGTTGGATAAATCACAAATCACCACAGAACAAATATTGTAGAGAATTTATCATGCTTAATTTCTGAATAGTTATGTCGGTTGAACGCATTTTTCTCGAGATATTAGCCTGTAAGCAAAACATTGAAAAATGCAACTTTTAAACCACTCTCATCCCTTTAGAACATAGGGTAGGGATGGGGACTTTTGATATGTTCACCCCCTAACTGATCCCAACAGAGCTGTGAAGTCAAAAATTGTGTTCAAAACATTCTCTCCAAATTCCTTTGTCAATTGGTCTATTTTTGCATAAATGAAGATCTCACATTCAACACTGAAGCTGCTGCACCAGTCATGGGGATGTAAGTAAACTTGTGAAGTCATAAATCAAACTGAAAAGAATTTGATGCTCTATAAGCTCATGATCAGCATTGATTTTTCTCATCGATATTCAAAAAATCTTGTGTGGTGCACTCACACAACTTTCCTCGCCGTTATGAAAATTTTATCTTAAGCCTGATAATTGGGAATCTAAATCGAACTTTGCATAGATGGGGCGGAGCTCCTGAAATTTTTACAGATATGAGACTTGTGGTAGTTGATAGAGCTTATTAATTACTATTTTTGGTATAAATTAATCGAAATCGTTAGAGCCGTTTTGAGAAAATCGCGAAAACCTCTGTTTTGACAACATTTTCGCCTTTCAGCCGCCATCTTGAATTGCATTTGATCGAAATTGTTCGTGTCGGATCCTTATATTTTAGGACCTAAATTCCAATTTCAAGTCATTCCGTTAATTGGGAGATTAGATATCGTGTACACAGATGCACTACACTCATACACACACACACACACACACCCACACACACACATCTCAAGTCTACTATTCATAGATCTGAAACAGCTGGTGACAGGACTATAACGCTGGAGACACACGAGGTCTGCTATCACTTCATTGTGAATCTTCTTCTTCTTTTGGTTCCTATCCGTTCCGAATGTTGGCAACCATTCTGGCTATGATGACCTTGTTGACTGCCGCCCTGAACAGCGTGCTGTGCTCATTCCATACCATGTCCTCAGGTTCCTAAGCCACGATATTCCCTTCTTCCAGGACCTCTTTTACTTTCTACCTTGCCCTGCAATACAAGTTGGAGTAGCTCGTATCTGCTTCCGTTTCTCATTATATGTCCAAGATATTGGAGCTTCCTCGCTTTTACAGTATTGAGAATTTCTTTTCCCTTTCCCATTCTTCTTAAAATTTCTCATTAGAGACATGGTCCACCCATGACACCCTCAGCATCCTCCAGTAGAGCCACATTCAAATGCCTCTAGTTTGCGCTCAGTTGCAGCTGTCAATGTCCATGACTCTACACCATATAGAAGAAGGAGAAAACATAACATCAAAGAAATCTCATTCTCGAATTAACTGTCAAATTGTGACTTTTGAACATGGTACTCTTTTTAAAAACACAGCTCTGGCCTTTTCAATGCGGATCTTGATCTCTTGTGAGCATCCCACTGTCATTCAGAGTGGCACCCAGGTAATGTATTTATTAACTTGTTCAACTGGCTTTCCTTTAATTGTAAGATGACATCTGGGAACATTGTTCTTGCTGATGACCATTAACTTGTCTTATCTGTATTGATCATCATTCAACTCGAATATCTGAGTTGAGTCAGTATGCTTGGCTAGTGCGGACGGTCTGTGAGAAGCTCCACCATTCAAGTTAAAATACGCAGGTTAAACAGTACACATGACTTTTATAAATAGCACAGTAATAGTATAATAATTTTGACATCTTTTCATGTAATTATTATCATCGTGAGTGAATTATTTATCAAGTTACAAGAGTTTTATTTTCGTGTGATTCAAGTGTTCTACAGAAATTTTCAATCATGCCTCCCAAAGCAAGTAAAGGTCAGTTGTTGCTGCAGATAAGAAGTCGGCTACGGATGAAGAAGATAACAGCAGTCAACCCGTAAATGCAGGTAACAGTGAAGTGAACGTCAATAGTTTAGATTTTGGCAGTAAGCTGGATATTCATGAACGATATCAAAACAATCAAATCCGACGTTGAAGCAATTAAAACTAAACAAAATGATAAGATTTCATCAATTGAGAACTGTTTTGCTGGGATCAATGAAAATAAAAACTCCATATTAAATCAGAAAAAGATATTGAACTCTTGTGTTAGTGATATAAGTGTTGCATCAAATGAGATACTACTTTGAAGAGCCAACTATCAAAAGTAAACAAGGAACTAGCATCCATGCAACAATATACTCGTAAAAATTGTATAAATATTGCTGGTATACCCTGTGAAAACGGTGAGAGATTTTTCAATATCCTACAAAAATCTCCCAGCACATAGGATTTAACTTCAAAAAGGAGATGATAGATAACTGTCATAGACTCTCGAAAAATGACACAGCGAAATCATTTCCTCCACAAATTATTGTGAAATCAACAAGAACTTGGACAAACAATTGTTTATGACTACAAAGAATTTGAAAGGGAAAGTGACAATGAGTGACCTAGGTTGGGGTGGTAATACAAATAATCTTTATATCAACGAAAGTATGTCTCCATTGAACAGAGAACTTTTTCAAAAAGGGAAACAGCTACAAAAAGAAAACTTTTCAAATACGTTTGGTTCAAAAATGGCAATGTTTTTGTGAAAAAAGATGATACTACTAAAAGTGCCATTATACAAAGTATAAGTGATTTTGACTCTGTTATGTGAAGTTGACATTTTTTTTTAGAGGAAAAAATAATGATCAGACTATTATTTCTCTCAATTTTTTTCTAATAATATTGAATTAATTATTTTTCGTTCATTTTAATAATGATAATAATACTGTACAATGAGTAATAATAGTGCTGACTTCATTCTCTTGAAAACTCAGACTCTTATACAGACTCTTAATGATGTGCTTTATTTCTAACTTGCGATAATTATTTGATGAGAACATTATTGGAAAACCCTAATGAATGAGATTTATTTTTTTCCATTTTAATGATTAATTGGATAAGAATATTCTATTCACATGATTTTATCATTCACTTCATGCATTCTTCATACTTTTTTCTATAATTTTAATCCAATCAGTTCATGCATTTTTCATCAAATTTTTGGTAATGGGAATTATTCTCAGGATTGTGATTATTATAGGAGAAATATGTTGATTTTTTTTCTCGAATCATGGAATTGGTTTTCGTCTTTTTTTCACTCACTGTTAACCATCATTTATGATGAATATCCTCACTCATTTTCATTAATTTTAATTACTTTATTTTGTCATGTGTTTATGTGAATTAAAATGGGTTTCTCATTTATGATTCGTCTTGATCTGGTATGTGTACTTATGGAATTTTTTACTTTTTTTCCTTAGATTATTACAGTATAATGTTGCTAGAATGAATGTCCATCAAACCATAAAAGTATCACTATTATTCTTATGTATATAAGCCTATGTAATAAACTTTTTAACCTATTTCTGGATTATGGTTGAAGCGTGTAAATATGTGGAGGAATCTCAGAGGTAAACTCTTGCTTTCTGACGGACAGGGGGAATATTACTGTTTTGCATCAGAATATTAGAAGCTTGAACAAAAATTTTGATTCTTCCTAGCTTACATAAGCTGTTGGAAATACAAGCCAGATGTTGTAGTTCTGACTGAAACTTGGTTCCAGCCGTTCAGGATAAATTCCCTTAATATCCATGGTTATGAAAGCTATGTTACTGGAAGTGATGGAAATAGAGCATCAGGAATAGCGATCTTTGTCTTGTCTGGAAGGGAGATTACATTTCACGAGAAGATTTGAGGATAGAGGGTGCTGATTCTGTCTTATTGCATCTTAAAATTTCCAATTACAATTTAAGTCTGTTAAGTCTCTACAGATGGCATTCTGTTAGTGTAAATGTTTTTTGGATAGCTTTGGCCGGTTTCTGGACATGGGAAGGGTTAATAACGACACAATAATTATAGGAGACATGAACATAAATATAAATGATTTAAATAATCAGAGTGTTTTTGAATACCTGGAATTGTTGAACTCTAAAGGTTATCAGTCACTTATAGATATCGATACTCGAGTATCTACTTCAAGTTCAACCTGTATTGACCATATTTTTTATAAATCTAAATTTAGTAAAAATAGTATTCAGAGTGCAGTTATAGAGTCACACGTTTCAGACCATAGAGCCGTCTCTGTTTCACTATCAAGGTCAAGTAACGTGAAAAATCCTGCTTCATCTATTAGAGAGACCCTCGATATTAAAAAATTATATAAATTACTCTTGGAGCATGATTGGAGCAATTTATTTGCATGTACTGATGTTGATGGTAAGTACTCTTTGTTTATTAAGCATTACTGGCTTATATCAAACAATGCACTGTGAAACGTCAAAATTCAAACATATTAATAGTGGTGGTAAACACTTGAACCATGGATGACTGAAAATATTTGTGTAGAAATTCGGCATCGTGATAGACTTTATAAAATACACAAAAATAATCCACATATAAAGGATTAATCGATACAATATAACTATAATCTCTATTAACTAACATCATAAAAAAATCTTCAATAATAATATAAACCTATATCAAAAATATATAAACTTACTAAATTTCCTTTCCAAAAAATTTATCAATAAATTTAAAACAACCAATATAAATTTTCGCAATTTAAAGACTTCCTGTTAAAAACAATGGGAAATCATAAACAATCACTGCGGTCAATCTTCTATAAAAAATAAATCTATTAGTTTAAAGTGTGAAAATGATGATCTTATCGAGGATGAAAAGGCTTTGGCAGATAAATTCAATGACTATTTTATTAATATACCTGGTCACATTATATCTTCCATTCATAATCCGGATGAGCTGACTACAGAATATTATAACAGTAGATTCAAGAACACTAATTCATGTGATTCCTTTTTTTTAAAACCCATCACGTATCATGAACTCTTAACTGAAATAAATATGATGAAAAATGGTAAGTCACCAGGACCTGATAATGTAAATTCAAGCCTAATTAAAAAATTATCCAAATCTATAGTACCAGTCTTATGCGATATTTTCAATGCCAGTTTTCAAGAAGGTAAATTTCCCTCAGAACTCAAAGTGGCTAAAGTTATACCTATTTTCAAAAATGGAATGAAGACTGATATCGAATTACAGGCCCATTTCGCTGCTTTCAGTTTTTTCCAAGCTCTTGGAGAAACTCTTCAAAAAGAGAATAATGAGATTTTTCAAGAAAATAAATTTTATTCATGGTACAGTTCGGATTTCAAGAAAAACTTAGTACAGAACAAGCCTTAATAAATTCATGTCAGACATCTATTATGGAATGAATCAGCCTCATAGATCAAGGACCTCAGGTTTATTTCTTGATATTAAAAAAGCTTTCGATACAGTGCAACATAGTATTCTGTTAGAAAAATTATATATGTCGGGTATTCGTGGAGTGTCCAACATGTGGATGAAGTCTTACCTGTCATGCCGGAGCAGTATGTGTCAATTGGTAGTTGTACTAGTGACTTGGCAACAATTGAGTATGGTGTGCCTCAGGGGTCGGTTTTGGGTCCAATTCTATTCTTAGCATATATCAATGATTTGTTCTCCAACACATTCAATGGATCCTTAACATCGTTTGCTGACGACACGGCATTGGCATATTCTGCCAAAAGTGAAATTGAACTACAGGAAATGATCCAGCTTGACCTAATAGATCTACGTTGCTGGTTTGATTGTAATAAATTAGCACTCAATGCTACTAAACCTGTTATATTAATTTTTCATTATCAGCTCCATTTCATTTTACTGACCCAATCAAGTATCATAAGATTGGCTGTAATCATCCAAATTGTAGCTGTGATGTCATCAAGCAGTTGGATTTTGTCAAGTATTTGGGTCTAACTCTTGATTATGGGCTGACTTGGAATCTACATATACAGAAAATCAAGATGTACCTATTATATTTGCTAAGAAGATTCCATCAATTGAAGCAATTCTTTCCAGTGAGTATTTTACGTGTCATGTATTTTGCATTTTTCAATTGTCGACTGGAATATGGAATCTCTTGTTATGCGTCTACTTTCCTATCTCATTTTAAAAGCCTAATCACACTGCAGAAATCAGTGGTAAGAATTATTCATGGTGTGAATAGAAGGACTCATACCTTTCCAATTTTCCAACTGTTGGGAATCCTCCCTTTCAGATACATCTATGTGCTGAAGGTGTTATCCTTGTTTTACAGAATGAGTGGTAGTATAGGACTTTCAGCTAGACCCATTCATGAAGATGATCATCGGGTGACACGTCAATCAATGCAACTGATGTTGAAAGTCCCAAAGCCAAATTCCACTACATTTCAAAGATGTTTTCTATTTCTCGGACCCAAGTTTTTTAATCTTCTACCAAATGAAATTAGAAGTGAGAGATATTACAGGAAATTCTACAATAAATTGAAAATTTGGCTATGGCTTCAGTCACCAATAGAGTTAAAAACCTTTTTAGAGTGGTGAGCTGATGATTTCTAATTTGAATGAATGTATAAGCTTTTGCAATTTTCCCTTCCTTTTCTCTTTGAAAAAACCTTGTGA
This sequence comes from Nilaparvata lugens, assembly GCF_014356525.2. Classification (NCBI taxonomy): domain Eukaryota; kingdom Metazoa; phylum Arthropoda; class Insecta; order Hemiptera; family Delphacidae; genus Nilaparvata; species Nilaparvata lugens. Next base: position 2,828 of record NW_024092659.1, on the reverse strand, counting down.
TTTTCCTCTTTGTTGTACTTCCTACTTTTTAAATACAAAATTTCTTTTTTTTTTAATTATTCTTATGATGTTATAGGCTCCAATAATTAAATCATACTAATTAAATTATACTAGTGATACGGTATATATAATACTAATATCTATATTCATTGAAAATCAAATATGTCTATGATTGAAAACATACTTGTGTGTGATTGTGTGTGTGAATGTGTTTTTTTCAACTCCTACTCATGTACGAAAGCTTCTTGCTTTTTTGTGAGTAGTAAAACATTATTGTTTGCAATAAATTTTATTCCATGAAGCTTCAAATTTGATCATCTCCATCATCCAGTTGAAGCTATATCATCCAACGTCATATGTCAGTATCATCCAACTGATAATCAGCATCATGGTGGTTTGGTTTTTTTGTTAAATATAATTTTTTTGTTGTTCATTATATCCACTGATTATTATTTGCAGCTAGTGTTATAATTGTATGGATTTATCAAATTTGATTGTAATGAAAAATGAAAACAATAAATTTGAATTTGAATTTGATATCCAACCCATGTCTCTCACTACTTTCTGTCACTCTGTCCATCAGCATCTGCAAATCATCTAAACTCTCAGCAAAAATAACTGTGTCATCAGCATTCTTGAATGTAGTTGAGTATCTGTCCATTCACATGAATGCCTACTTTTACATCTTCCAAGGATTCTCTAAAGATGTACTAGGATAAATATTGAATAACAATGGAGAAAGCACACATCCCTGTCTCACTCCTCGCTGAATTTTTATACCTTCTACACTGTCATCCTCCAAAGTCACTGATGCTGATTGGTTCCAGTACAAGTTTGTTATTATTCTGAGATCTTTATCATCTATTCCAGTCATTTTCAATATCTCAACCATTCTCTCATGTGTGAACCCTGTCAAATGCCTTCTGATAATCCACAAAGCATGCATATATCATGATGGGGTGGCATTGTCATAGACATGTTGACAAGGAAGGTTATCCCCACCACCACCACCACTTTTCTCTGTTTGGTATAAGACGGCTTGTCAGCACTGAGAGGTATTCCATCTACTGCACATGTTGTCAAACAGTGAGCTATGTCTGCGGGATGCAGTGATTGAGCTTGAGGAGGAGGAACTAATCATGGTATTATCTCATTGACAGACATTTTCAACGATGCAGGACATTTGAGTTCAGAGTTTAGGATCCAGAATCCAGAAGTCCAGAGTTCAGAGCCCTGAGTCCAGAGTCCAGAAGTCCAGAGTTCAGAGCCCAAGTCCAGAGTCCAGAAGTCCAGAGTTCAGAGCCTGAGTCCAGAGTTCAGAGCCCCGAGTCAGAACCCCAATTCAGAGTTCAGAGCACCAAGTTCAGAGCCCCAAGTTCAGAGTTCAGACCCCCGAGTTCAGAGTTCAGAGCCCCGAGTTCAGAGTTCAGAGCCCCAAGTTCAGAGGTCAGAGCCCAGAGTTCTTTTTTTTTCATTTATTCCCGATTTTATGTGTTTCAATTTATTATTTTTTTTCTTTTTTTTAAATTTGAAAAAAAAATTTAAATTTTTTTTTTAATCATTTTTTTTTTTTTTGAGGTTAGGTTTGATTGACTTGGGTGACCTTGAGGTAGTTTTGGTCGACTTGGGTGACCTTGAGGTTAGGTTTGGTCGACTTGGGTGACCTTGAGGTTAGGTTTGGTTGACTTGGGTGACCTTGAGGTTATGTTTGGTTGACTTGGGTGACCTTGAGGTTAGGTTTGGTCACTTGGAAGACCTTGAGGTGAAGGGCGACTGCCCACATTGTGTGCCAGAGTCGCCCCTTTTATACTACTACCACCATGGAGAATTCAAAAGACTAGTAAACAAATTGTGTTTATTACCATTTCCTAACAATTGATTCAATTTTTTATTGCTTATTCTTTCTTTGTATATTCTTCAAATTAATTTTTTCTCTATTTAGAAGGTATACCTTCATGGTGGGGGGTATGTTACCGCCGTTTTGTATCATTTTGTGAGCACTCTGTTAAGAGCTTCCTGTGTAAACCCATCTGGCCATGCTGCCTAGGCATGAACTGGAGTTGGCGAGTTGGTGATGAGTGTGAATTAGAAGTACAGACAATTTGACTATTTTTGAGTGAAAGTGTGAAACACTCATAATTTTAAGATCTTTGTTTCATTGATTTCTGTGTTTAGTGAAAGTGCGAAACACTCGTAATTTTAAGATCTTTTGTTTCATTGATCTCGTGCGTAATACAGTCCATTTTGTAACAGTGAAATGTTTGTGTCATGTGCCATTTATTCTACACCAATCATCCAAGTATGTTCACATCTGTTTTGGTAACTGCCCCACACCATCGTGATCTGTGAATAGAATTCAGCCATTTCCTCATCTGGATGGTCTGTTGTTGGAGCATACACCTGTATGATGTTCAGAGGTGTAGGAGAATTCTTATTTGATAGCCTGATATAGAGACTTCAGACGGTTTTTTTGCACAATCCCCGAGAAATAAGGAAAAATTTTTGCGCAATTCTCTACTGTCCAATAAAGTGAATCCATCTTTATACTGAGTGAATCCATCTAATGCTATACTGCAGATCAAAGTGAATCCATCTAATGCTATACTGAACAGATTAAAGTGAATCCATATTTCTACTGTCAAATTAAAGTGAATCCATCTAATGCTATACTGACAGATTAAAGTGAATCCTCTAATGCATACTGACAGTGAGAGTCAACCTTGGAAGATATGCTCAATTATTCTCTCAGTCAATCTTCTTCAGACAGCTTCAGCATCATGAATCTCTAAGATATAGAACCCAATTCACCTATACTGACAGATTAAAGT
>NW_024092658.1:0-14588 GCF_014356525.2 Nilaparvata lugens | reverse complement strand
GGTGGGGGGTATGTTACCGCCGTTTTGTATCATTTTGTGAGCACTCTGTTAAGAGCTTCCTGTGTAAACCCATCTGGCCATGCTGCCTAGGCATGAACTGGAGTTGGCGAGTTGGTGATGAGTGTGAATTAGAAGTACAGACAATTTGACTATTTTTGAGTGAAAGTGTGAAACACTCATAATTTTAAGATCTTTGTTTCATTGATTTCTGTGTTTAGTGAAAGTGCGAAACACTCGTAATTTTAAGATCTTTTGTTTCATTGATCTCGTGCGTAATACAGTCCATTTTGTAACAGTGAAATGTTTGTGTCATGTGCCATTTATTCTACACCAATCATCCAAGTATGTTCACATCTGTTTTGGTAACTGCCCCACACCATCGTGATCTGTGAATAGAATTCAGCCATTTCCTCATCTGGATGGTCTGTTGTTGGAGCATACACCTGTATGATGTTCAGAGGTGTAGGAGAATTCTTATTTGATAGCCTGATATAGAGACTTCAGACGGTTTTTTTGCACAATCCCCGAGAAATAAGGAAAAATTTTTGCGCAATTCTCTACTGTCCAATAAAGTGAATCCATCTTTATACTGAGTGAATCCATCTAATGCTATACTGCAGATCAAAGTGAATCCATCTAATGCTATACTGAACAGATTAAAGTGAATCCATATTTCTACTGTCAAATTAAAGTGAATCCATCTAATGCTATACTGACAGATTAAAGTGAATCCTCTAATGCATACTGACAGTGAGAGTCAACCTTGGAAGATATGCTCAATTATTCTCTCAGTCAATCTTCTTCAGACAGCTTCAGCATCATGAATCTCTAAGATATAGAACCCAATTCACCTATACTGACAGATTAAAGTGAATCAATCCAGTCGGAATTTCAAGAAAAAATGAATGGAGAAAACCGCACATCGATATCTCAAACCTTTTAGAAGATATTCACATTATCAATCGATACCACTTTTGTATTTCATTTCTGACGATTTGCATGGTATTGATTAATAATGTGAATGTCTTCTAAGCGGTTCGAAATATCGATGTGCGGTTTTCGCCATTCATTTTCTCTTGAAATTCCGTAGCGAAATCATGTATCGCATGACAACCTTCCAATTAAAAAAAATAAAGTTGCATTCAATATGGCGGACCAGATTTTTAAAGTCATAGTAAAGTAGTATTTTCAAATTGAGTTGAATCCCCAATCACACCCACCGTCAAATTACCTTTGTGTATGAGATATTAAGCCGTTCTCGGACTTTTCACCCACTCCGTATGTACAGTATGTATAAAAGGTTCAGTGCATTTTCCTCACATGAGAAGCTTTGGGTCTTGTTTGTACTTCCACTTTTATGTTGTATAGTGAATGAAGCTAGGAATTCCCTCTTCTTAACAAGAAATTATTAGTATGTATGATTATATTTGGAGGGGAGAGTAGAGTTCAGGTAGAATGATTGCCATTGAGTTACCAGGTGAAAGTTTATAAAGTGAACACAGAATGGCATGCATCCCACCCTTGGAGGAGATAAATAAGTCGAAGACATTGACGAGCATGATTGGAAAGAAGAGGAAAGCCCTCCTTGCTATTCAGGACCCACAGGTCATTTATGAACAGGACACTAATAAATGACCGTCATATGTTCCTTGGTATGGAGGGTGCCGGTAAGGACTTGCAATGTAACATATATGGACGACAAGCAAGAGAGAGTATTAGGGGATGTGAGAAATGATATCGAGCAGATGAAGTAAGTGGAGGGTGAACAAATTGGGCCTGAGCACCTATTGCTGCTGGAGTGCTTGGTTTTAAATTGATGTTTCAACCTTCTCTTATCTTGTTGATCGATAAAATCTTGTTCAGTATCTTGCACGATATGACATCTGTACATGAACACTCGTCACGCTCGTGTAAAGACAAAAACATTATGAGTTTATTATAGTTATCTCCACGAAAAATGCGAGTTCAATGTCGTAGACATGCCAAAATCACAAAGTGATTCTATGTTTAGTTTTGAAGCATCTGAATTCGAAAATCTACTTTGTGAAAATACTATAGAACTGAAAATTTTGTGAATTGAAGTGCTACAAGACTTCCTATTCCGGACTATGTGTTATCTAAATTTGGGAGAGGAATAGCACAAGGTTACCTTATTTTCCTCTCCCTATCATTTTGATAATGTACGTATTGAAAATGAATAAAGAATAAATGAATGAATGGATAAATGTGGATTTCCTGAATCCCCATTTGTCTCTCTATTCTTTCTCAGGAATGTTTTTCAAACAAACTGCTTTTGAATAATATTAGTCTCAATTGGGATTTGAAATTGAACACTAAGATTCGATATTTTGAGTTTCGAAAATTGATATCGAAGTCTATTAGGTTGCACTATGAATTAATGATACACTCCCTCATGTTATCAATGCAATGGAATAATTATTCATTTATTGGATAAAGCAAACAATACAATAGTCGGAGAAGAAAAAACAGGCTATTTCCAAAACTTCTTCTATTTCTTCATTTTATTTATCAGATAAAATAATTTATCAGTTCAGATGATATGTACGGTAATTATTGTCTGGAACGGATTTTAGGTGCAAAAATAAAAATGTTATTCATATTAATCTTGAATATGAGAAGTAGAAACAATATGCTTTCGGAAACTATACTTTCGAAGAAAGGTTATAAATGAAAGTTTTCTGAAAGAAGTTACAAAAGAAAAGGAGAGTACAATTTTGGGATATAAACGTTTCTGATTGGCTCTGGTATTCAAGGTCTGTTCAAAATCGGCTTGAGGCGCACTGTGCACGTTACACGACAAGGGATGGACATGACTACACAGTTTTGCATTCAGGTCTAATAGCACCCCTTTTGAATACATGCCCTTCACTTTGCCCTTAAGTCTGTCTGTCCTTTCCGCAACAAGGGTCAGTCGCCCCTTACTATGTCCCCACCCACCACAAATAGTATACCATATGTCCATCATTCGGACAGTATACCAAGTTGTTCATTAATACTCCAAATCTATCCAATTTACTCCTAGCTCTTGTAGCCGGAGGCCTGGGAGACCAGTTATAGCGTATTCTGTACATAACATGAATACAATAGGTTTGGATTCCCCAGACACCACTGCGTACATATTATTGAGCATATTAATACAGAAACACTGATTATAGGATGACCCACACTACAAACATGATATTCTAGTTTATGCTATAGTGTACAATTATTATTCATGACAATCTAGTTCATGGAACAGCTACACACATCCACTATTTGACTTTCAGTTATGCGATAGCATAATATTTTTTCTAGAACTTCAATAGAATATTCTCAACAAAATGCTCTCCAAACATTGCTGTTATTGAATTCGGCTTTAACCATTCCAATTATGCAGAGGTCGCTCACAAAGCATTGTTTTGGCAAGCGTCATTATGGAGCTTATGTCAATATTCGCTTTGTATTATTGATATTGAATTTGGAGTTATTGTTCATCTCATGAATCCACAACGCAATAGGATGATCGTCAGTTAGTGTTTGCTCGACTGAACGAATGAACACAAAGCAAATGATATTGGGGCACCTGAACAATAAATAAACTTTTGAGTTGATGAGTTGATGCTGTTTCAAGAGAAAACATCAAAATTATCTGTGATCAATTGCGATTGATTATTAATTTGGGACCGTCTGATGAGAGGATGGGATGAAAATTGTTTGTCAGACTACTCAAAACATTGATCTTAATGAAGAATTGAATCTTAATCTGAGAAAATAATCAAGAGCTCAAATATGTTGAGCATGACAATCAAAATATTTTCCTGGAGCGGATAATGAAATTTCTGTTATCAACAGGTCACAAAAAGATACATTTGATTCATGAATGATGAATTCAGATTCCTTTCAAATTATATGAATGAAAGTACCTGAAATTTCAATAGATTATGAACCTGGTTGGACTTGAAGTATTCAACAATGAGAATGTGTCAGACATAGTTATCAGTACATATATTACTAATGTAGCATTATTTAATGCTACCAAAGTTCAGTAATGATGTTAATGCACTTTGAGGAACAACGAGATCCACAGGAACTCAAAAGCTTGGGAATAACCTTCCGCCCTTCAAAATACTTTTTCCTAAGTAGATAATGGAATTTCTTCATTGACAGGTCTTGAAAAGAAGCATTTCCAATGTGATAGGAGAAAAATAAAATAGAAGCATTTCATAAGCATTCGTAAGCATTCCACCCATTCTATAAACGTAAAAATTATATCTATAATCATCTATAATACGATAGGAGCATTATTTTAGTTCATGATAAGAGAGAATTTATAATCATTGATCATTTCCTAAGTATGAAGGGTTCCTTTTGTGAGTGGCAAGTCTGATAATTGAATATGATAGCAAGTTCTGATTTCATGTAGAATTAATCAATGTGGTAGAAGCTGCCATTTCATAACCATTTCATTTTTCTAAATGCTGATGAAATAGCATTGGTCGATATTCAATGAATTGTAACTAAAACCAGGTCAGTTCATCTGTTACCATCAACATCATCATAATCCCTTGTGCTTGTAGAATTGCAACATGTAGTTGTCTGTTAGACATCCACTCTAGTATTTCCGTTTACCATTGGGAAAGAATCATATGTTTCCATTGTTGTTTCAGACATGAATCTCATTTGATGCAGGTATCCATCTTGCAGTAGATCTCTCCAAATTTCTCAGAACACTACTCGCGCGTTTGGCTCAGCCTTTTGCAGTTCATAATATCAAACACGGGATTAAGTGACTGTCTCATTCATCTACCATAGGAGTTAGCCCGGTCTCTAGACGTGTGCATTATAAATCATAACGCTCTGCAAGGGTTAGCCGACTGCACAGAGAATTTGCATGCATCCTCTCTGTGAAGATGCACTGCACTCTGAATGACGCTGCTTGCCGCTTGCTGCTGCTGCTGCTGCTTGCTAATAGGCGGAAATTGCGGAGACGGGAGTACTGTGGTGTAGTTCTCGTGGCGTGACATACAGATATACAGATGTGTGCAGCGAGGTGGCAGATGAAGTCCCGAGGGTCGACTTCCTTGGTCCCCCGCTGATTTATGGACTGCTTCCACGCACCTCGCCGCGTTCCAGATTTGTTCCACTGTCGTGTCGTCATCCCGTCCTCATGGATGTAGCCGCAACCCCACCTACACGCCCCTATCCTCATAACTTCCGCTATTCTTCACAAACCACAGCGCTTTGTACCTGTAAAGTGTCAACTCCGCATGAACTCAATAGGTACTATTTAATACATGAACAAATACCATTCAATTAAGATCTATTTTGATACTCCCGTTTTCATCCTAGGAGTAGAAGAAAAAATCTGAAAATTTCTCTCCAAACAAATGCACATCACTACAAAATTTCATGAATAATATGTTTCAATATCATTGCGTTGAATATTTGTATTATATTTTCTGCCTAGCTCAATCATGAAATGCAATTCAATTCTAGAAGCAAACCATGAGGGAGAAATGCAACAACATAAAGATTCTCCAGGCTTTGGAGTCTGGACAATCTTTACGTTTCCACATTAAAGTCCTTAAAGCACTTTTTGAAATTTGATTTGAAGATGCTCCCAAGTTTAAAGACGAAATAAGCATTCGAAAAAATGCAATCTTTCATTCAATTGATTTCCATCTCTTCATTATTGATAATGTATTACTGAATTCCATTGGAATTGAATAATTTCAGAGGATATCTCATTTATAGACATTTCTCCGAATAGTTGCAAGATAACTCAGAAACCTCAATATTTTCGAAAGTGAACCCAAAATCTTCTATTAATCATTATCAAGAATACATTTATTCTAGGTACATTGTTTCAATGATAAAAATTCCATTGCAGGAGATATTTCAATCATAGACTCAAAATAACAGTATTTTATAAAATGTATGAATTCGGGGCTACTTTCTTGTATTTATTGACCGAGCGAAGTGAGGTTCAAGATTCAAGTCAACGGTTTTGCATTTCTCTTCATGTTTTTACGTTTATACTAGCCGTCAGGCTCGCTTCGCTTGCCATATCCGTCTAGCTTCGCTCGCCTGCATTTTTCATTTGAGCATTTTTATCATATGTTAGGACAATCCAGTCGGGGGTCCAGACTAAACGTCTGGCTAAACGGATATGGCGAGCGAAGCGAGCCTGACGGCTAGTAATATAATATTCCCAGGAATAGCTCTGATTGAAGTAGCAGTGCCCAATCAATTTTTCCGCGATAAATGCATTTCAATCTTCAACTTGGTGCCAACCTAACAAAGTCAACTCAACTTAATGCCAACCTGACAAAATTATTAATTTAGTTGCCAGTTAACAACTGTTTCGAAGAGGTAGTCTATCTAGATTATAGTTCTATAGTAACATATGATATGGAAATTTCAATTATAATTGAGAGATTGGGAGAAGAAGAATATAATTATATGCTAAAAGACGAACTTTAAACCCTTAAAAAAACCCTTAGAGTAAAAATATTGCCAAAAGATTTCTTAGTGCGCCTCGAAAGGGCCAACTGAACATACCTACCAAATTTGAACGTTTTTGGTCCGGTAGATTTTTAGTTCTGCGAGTGAGTGAGTGAGTGAGTGAGTGAGTCAGTCAGTCAGTCAGTGAGTGAGTGCCATTTCGCTTTTATATAAATATAGATTAATGTTCCGCATTTACGGCAAAACGCGGCAATAGATTATCATGAAATTTTACAGGTATGTTCCTTTTGAATTCCGCGTCGACGTATATATAAGGTTTTTGAAATTCTGCATTTTAAGGATAATACAAGAGGAAAAGGAGTCTCCTTTGAACGCCAATATTACCGTAAAAACCAGACTTTAGAATTATCCATCATAAATCAGCTATCCAGTGGACTATAATACTACCCGTTCAAAACATAGAACATCTTGAAAATGTAGCTCTCCATCAACGTTGTAGACAGTTGCAACCGTACCTGATAACAGCGCTCACACTCACATTACGGGACGACACGTCACGGTACGATAGGACAGAAAGCTCTTTGTTTATTTAGGATTTTCTAGACATTTTAAATTAATAAATTATTTATTAATTTTTGAGAAAACATAACAACAGATCAATTTAACTTACTGAGCGCGAGGTCTACTGTTCACAGAACTACTAGTAAAATAGAATTATAGTACCCTTCATGAAATAGAATAATAAAACAAGAATCTTTGTATTCTTGTTTTATTATTTTATTAATTTCAAAGGGTACTATAATTCTATTTTATAAAATCAGTATTTTAATTTCTGTCTAGTTCTCTCTACCCACAAGGTATCTGTACTTTGTTTAGCATGAACTGTGCAGCGGAGAACGATTATAGGCAACCCGCCACACACTCAACATTCTGCTAGTACTGTAACTTTTGCTGTAGCAGCATTGAGAAATGAGCTTCTAGGACATATCCGTTGCTCTGTGCTATCGAATATATAATATATATTATAAAACAATCGGCTATTACCAAGAATTATGAAAAATAAAGTTTAGATTACACATTTTTTCAATGCTAGAATCAACTGAATTTTTAGCTGGTGAAACACCGTAGAAATGTGTTAGATTGACTACTGTGAAGAGCATTCATGCTAGGCTATGCCATTGTTTCAGAATCTGTTATGATTTTTTTCTGGTGGAAAATATAAAAGAATTCACCCAACACTGTCTCTAATCCAAATGTCAAGGTTAGAAGAATCCATAGGTTGTGTTCTTTATCATGTCCACCTATATAATCTGATTATTATCTAGCATTCAGTACTAATCGGAATGCAAGCATAATTTTAATATTGGAATGAAAACTTTCTGAACTTATTTCGAAAAATTGTTCAGTGAAAAACTACCATGAGGATTGTGAACATAAAATCACTGTTCCTACTGAACGAAACGTTTTCAGTTTTTCAGATTCTGGGAACGACCTCATTGAAGCTAGTAACAGTGGGATAACTGTTAGTAATACTGAAATTTTACTAATTGATAAATTTCATTACCTGTTTGTTGGGACTTGCTCAGCAAAGGTTTGATATGATGATAATATTCCATCAACAAAAATTTAGCATAAAAATTTATAATACAGTAGGCCTATAAACAAAATGTTTTCGGAGGTCAAGTTGATCTGAACTCATCCTACACAGCTCAAGCTCATTTTCGCAATCGACCAATGGATCAAAACTAGGATTCAGCTGAAATATAGACTGTTTATTATGTGGTATCAAATCTGTTATTAATGTACCGGTACTTTGAAATTTTTTAGTTACAACAAACAGACATAGAAATGCATAATTTCCATCATATAATCAATTTCTATTAGTAATTGAAACATAAAAATAAAACAAAACATTAAAATACATAATTCATTTTATATAATATGAACATTTATAATACAATATTATACGTATTGAAAGTTCTTATACAGTCTTTTGAGAACATTGAACAATCTTCAACAATGCGAGGCGCAATGAAGCAACGAAGGTGGAATACCTTTTCCGGGTCTAAATTTGTTGAACTTCATTCTCTGACAACGTGGGTGGTGCAATTATCGACGAATTTCATTATCCCAGAAGAGATCAGCTCTATTTCATCGAAATGATTCACCTCTCACTCTCACCCACTATTCGAGGAGAAACTGAAAACTAATATTCTTGGCCGTCAATTGAAATAAGGTCGATGTCGTTGCTTTTATTGCGAGCGTGATCCTGATTATTGTTTTACGATCTACACGAAGATCTCGTTAACAACTCTCAGATTGATTTGGCCTGGCTTGAATTACTTTCGACTGGAGTAGGCTCCATTGAAGCAATTCGCCAGTATCCTAAACAAATAATTGGAATAGACGATAAACAAGGATAGAGGAGTGAGAGAGAGAGAGAGAAAGAGAGAGAGGGAGAGAGAGAGAGAAGAGTGTGCAGGCATAGAGTGTCGAAGAGTGTGAGAGAGTATAAACACCGTTATTGGAGATCAGGCTCTGACAATATGTCAGGAATATTACACTTATGAACTCATTTCATCAAATTGGAGAAATTATCGGATTGAATTGTACCCAATTCCTCTTTATAATCCTTGGCAATTTTTCAGCTGAATTTCTTTGGGCTTTCCAGTCTTCAATGGAAGTTATAATTTTTGAAAAAATAAGTGATTGCTTTTCTTATTGATCTACTAGCTTACCCAGCGAACTTCGTACCGCCAAAACGTCAATGTATCTCATGTCACTTTATTTGGTGAATCATGAAATTTATCTGAAAATCAATATTTTCATTTACATCTCGAAACGGACTTCTTATGTGCTTAGTCAAGCAGCATTTATTATTCCAACATTGCAACATATTCTCGATCAATTGGTAGTAATATCTATCAGTAAAGTGTTGAATTGAAAAATTAGATACCGGTAGGTTAAATCAGTGTTTCAAAGATTAATTTAATGTTTTCATAGTTGTTGATTGACAATAGATGGTCCAGGAAATATGCGATGTACGATGAATTACACGGAATTCCATATTCTTTCCATCTTCAATTTTAGGATGAATATAAGCTAAGCTAAATTAAAAAAAATCAATTTAGTCTGTTATTCTCCAGTGATTAATGATTGCAATATGAACAACTCTCTATTATGAAATGAATAATTATTTTCCAGTTCCTCAATGATAGGGGAGTGATAATTTACAGATGGAATTAAATAGAGAATGCATTTATTCGAATGCTAATTAATATATAGTTATTATTTAACGAAAATCCTAAATAAATGGAGTGGTAATTATTATTGTATAGGTCTTCTAAGTAATGATCATCTACAGCTGATACCAATCAACTACGGTACACTAACTTCTACTCCAAACCACCGTCGTTTTAATACCAGTACACTATTGATCACAGACACAATTGACGTGTTTATCATACAGCTGGTAACTTTAGATGCTAAATTACTAGTAGTTCTGTGAAGAGTAGACCTCACGTAGTATTCTCATCCACAATTACCTGATGTCAACTGTTTTAAATATTAACAAAATCAGTTCACGTTTGAATTTGTATTCCATAATTTATTAATATTTATGATAATTAAAACAATGAATAGAATATATTTCTATTCCATAATTTATATAATATTCATCCAGTTCCGTGATCACCTATTAAATTAGTTTTTTTCGAATGTGAGAATGTTGATACTGATGGACACGCATAATACTGTAATACCATGACTGCAAAACAAAATATTGAGACCAAAGACCTTAAAGCTGCAATTAGACCAAATTTATTAACAAAATGTTAATAACTCAATCCTAAACTTATCCTATAGTATTGAGGAATAAAAATAAATCGTACACCATAAACAATTTGATACATATATTAACAAATATCTCAAAAAATAGATCAGAGCAAAAATATATAGAGCGACAGAAATATATAATATAAGACAAAACAATAATCGAAATCAATAAAATATCACAGGCCAATACTATTCTTTAAATTTTATAGCAAGAAACGCCACCATGTGCTTTCATTTTTATGATCATATGCATTTATTTGCATGTAGCTGCGATATCAGCTTGCTAATACTTGTCGACTTGGACAATTCTATTTCGAATAAATTTTTAAGCCAGCATGATAAATTGACAAACTAGTAATCCAAATATAAATATTAAATTCTATAGTTTCTAATAGATTTCTTTGTAATAAATATATTTTTTATCTCAGGGTGCGAGATTCGGCACCTGAAGGAATAAATAGAGTAATTCATCTAGTGAATCAGAGCTATATTAAATTATTGCAAATTACATTGTAGAAATTAATGATCATATAAATAATGTATTAACAGCCTAGATCTTAGTCTTCTTTGGTTGATGGATCATTTGTTATATGGATTGATTCGTTATTATCCAATAAAATACCTTTTATACTATCTTTACTTGCGCAAGTATTTTTACCAAATTCTTTATTTATAAGAAACCCTTTCGACGAGCTAGCTTTGATTCTTATTTAATTTCGAAGCACTGAGGGCGCCCTATCACTATTTCAATATTTTTCACTCACGTGCCGGAATTTTCTATAAGCTGCTGATGTCGATCCAACTCCTGGTGGTCCTGGATTATTGTAGCCGGAGTCGTCTCTTCCAAGGGGTTATAAAGTTATTCAAAAATGACTTATGCTTTATATTAGCATCACAAAGTCTTATGAGAAAATTTAGTAATTCAATTTAACTTTAAATTATTAAAAGATACAGTAAGGTATTGCGCTCTATAATTTTTGGTGACCTCTCATGGTGGTAGTTGGCAGGCGAGTGGGGTTCTCGTTTCTCATTTTTACAATTTTCATTTCCGATTTCTAAATTTACATAAAATTTGAATATTTTGTTCCTCCGCCATTCAAGGCTCGAATAGACCGTACCAAAATATTAAATTATTACTTGTGTTACATCTTTAATAATTTCTTTGCCTTCGGGCCATATACAAAATATAAACTATACAACAATAATTTACAAATTCTTATCATTTGTAGAAATATATACAAATATATTTGAACTGGCTCACTATTGCCGCCTATCAATTGCCACTATTTGATTGGTGCATGCAAATTATTACAGTATTCATGCGCCTAGTAACCTCCTACTTCCTTAATACATTTCATTATTTTTGTTGGGGTTTTTAAATATGCTTTTTACACGCAAAGTAATTTTTTACAGATTATTAGTTGTTTCGTATATTACAATAATTAGCCACGTGAGACGTTTAGTTCCTCAAGTTGCATACTGTTTTGCCACACTAAATTTCTGCCAAGGTGTTTGGTCAGATTCTACGTTGTGTGACTCGGTCGATCGTTAGGTCACCGATCAGTAAATGTTTTATGCCTAACCTCAAATTTTCTATATAATATTATATAGTAGCAAAAATTATTTCCATTCTTCTTAGGCTGTTGTACAATTTAGCCAGGATGTCTGATATTATCTAATCTTTAACGTTATCATCTTTGGCGATATTAGCCTATTATTTCACTTAGACCTATAAATCTTTCAACTAGGGATTTTTATTTATCCATCCAAATTTAAATATGTTCAACATATAAACATATAAACATATAAACATATAAACATTTAAACATTAAGAGAAATAATGCCAAACCGTCGACTTGAATCTTAGACCTCACTTCGTTCGGTCAATAAGTAGCCACTCGACCTAAAATTTCAAAAACATAGGTCTGTGGAATAGATTGATAAATTATTATTATTATTATTTTTATTATTATCATCATTATTATTATTCTTATTATTATTATTATTATTATTGAAAAATATCTTTTGTCTTAATAACTAAGTAGCCGGAGATCAATTTTGATCTCAAGACTAAAATAGTTGCAATTCAAAGCAGAGACTCATTCACTCTTTTCCAGATCAGAGACTTAGAAACTTACGTACAATATTAGTTGTACCAAGGACTGCTGCTTTCTGCATAATTCTCATATGCCAGTTCTCCAACTGCAGTTGTTCCATTGCTTGTCTCCATTCTTTTGTGACCAGTCTATTGGCAAACACTACTATAGGGATTATCACCACCTTCCTTAATTTATACATATCTTTCAGTTCAACTGACAGGGGCTGGTATTTTCTTTTCTTTTCGGCAATGGTACTCACAAGATTCTCATCAAGGGGCACTGCCACATCAATTATGTAAGCCTCTTTATTCTTTCTGTCAAACAAGACGATGTCTGGCCTGTTAGCCTCCACTGCTCTGTCAGTTGTCATACAACAATCCCAAGAAGTCTTCCCTTTTCACCATTGAAGACCATTTCTGGCTTACACTTGTAATAGGGCACCTCACTCGCTATCAACTCATATCTTTTCGCCATTGCCTGATGAACCACTTTGGCCACATTGTTGTGCCGCTGCAAATACTCTGTATTAGCTAGTACAGAGCAGCCACCACAAATATGCTGTATCGATTCTATGGCTTTCCTGCAGAGCCGACAGCTACTATCCACTGTGAGTCCCATCACATATCTTTTGTAAGCTCTAGTGATGATTACCTGGTCCTGAATGGCAAACATGAAACCTTCAGTCTCACCGAATATTCCACTAGTCTGCAACCATTCAATTGATTCTTTCCTGTCAACACAATCAGAATGAAGTGCTGCAGCAAATCTTCCATGCAGCTCTTTCTGCTTCCACGCTTCCAGCCTCTCTTCTACTGTGCTGGCTGTTAGCTGTTGGACTCCATGTGCCAGCTGCAATGGGCTGTACTCCCTGTCTACCAGACAAACGGCCTTTAGCGGACCACTGTTTGCATTCTGGAAGTATTTCCGCAGTCTGTCTTCCTGTTGACGACACATAGTCTCCAGACTCAAGAGGCCTCTTCCACCAACACCTCTAGGCGGGTAGAGCCTCTGGATTGAGCTACGGGGGTGATGAAGTCTATTCTTTGTCAAAGTTATTCTTACCTTTCTGTCAAACTCTTGCAAAGCTGTATCTGTCCACTTCACTATGCCAAATGTATACATGGCCACAGGGACTGCCCAGGTATTTATAGCAGATATTTTATTCCTAGAGCTAAGCCCTGTTCTGCATACCTTCTCAAGTCTTTGCACAGTCTTCCTTTGAATTTCTCTTCTTATGACAGTATCAGCTCTGCATAAGAGCTGAGCAAGACCCAAATACTTGTATTCATCTGGCCTGCCTAAACTCTGAATAAGCACTTCCTCAGTCAACTGTATAGCTCCATCACCCTCTCCTGATATTTGGCCTCGTTTCACATGCAGCACTTTACACTTTTCCAAACCGAATTCCATACATATTGAATCACTGAAGTTCTTAACAAGCTGGAGCATATTTTTCAACTGGTCTTGGTTGGCAGCATAAACTTTCAGGTCATCCATATATAAGGAATGTGTTACCTTCACCTGAGGATTTCTTTTAAGCACATACCCATAGCCTGAGTCACGGAGCATTCTACTCAATGGGTTTAGAGCCATACAATCCCATTTATTTAAAAAACAGCAACAGAAAAATACAAATCAGATAACAGTCTTCAGGATGTATATTCTTGAAAATTGAGGAAAACATTAATTGCAAATCAAATCAGATTCAATAACTCAAGATTCATACAAAATATTCACAAATACATGGAATGACAAGTTACAAGTGGACAAGATATTAATTACAAACATTTCAGTTGGTTACTAAACTTTGTTCGCGAATAGGAGTCAAATACAACATGCTATAAGTAATACTACAAAAATAATAATAAGCATTCGGAGAAAGATAAACTTGAAACAAGGCAGTGCATTTATTCAATAAACTTCACAAGGATGAAAAATATCAGTGCAGTTGGAATTTTCATTTCTAAAGTAACAATAAATTTACACTGAATTTAGATCTGTAGCTTTCAGATTCCAGAAAACGCAAACATGTGACGAGCTATAAATCTGAATGGTTGTTCTTTTTTCTGTCAGAGGTGAATGTAACCGATGTTGTGATAGAAGCAGAAGCAGCAGCAGGAGCAGCAGCAGCTCTCAATATAGGGAAGGCCATTAATTTGTGTTGGCCGCGTCACTCCACGACCGGCGGCA
>NW_024092657.1:0-15860 GCF_014356525.2 Nilaparvata lugens | reverse complement strand
AAAAAATAATGTTTTATTGATCCATCGATACATTGAGCCAAGACACAAGTTTTGTTGATCTACAGACTTGAAAAATAGGAGAGCTTTAATAGAAATTTGTTGAAAATAAGCAGAATTGCAATGTAATTTTATGTGGCAGAGTAATAATTTTGAAAATAATTGAAGTGAAGCTCTCCACGATTGTCAATCAAGCATTATCAATCAATGAAATATTTTCCATCCATCTTTGTACAGTAGAACATGGACTGTCTTAAGACACTTTATAGCTTTCAAAGGAACAACATAGATTTTCACTTATTCTTGTAAAATAACTATTATTATCAGAGTTCAATGTTTCTTAGCTACAAATGTTTTTATCTTTCAATTATTATTATCATCATCATCATCATAATTAAATCATCCCGTTTTACATGTTACAATCAAACCCCACTTTACCCTAGACATATTTTTGACATTCGTATTTTCCAAATTAATTAGAAATCATAATTTTCCACTGTATCTTCAAAATTAAAAAAAAAATCAGTTTCTCATAAAAATCCAAATTTTAATATTTATGAAATGATTGAATGAATCACTAATAATAAAGACTGTGCCCGAATTTGTGAGTACTCCAACTCATCGCTCCAGTACTTACTTGCATCTTTAGCACTACAGCCTTTGTCTCCTTCGAAATGCCTCTCCAGCCTCAGCTTGCCTCTTTCCCCTGTGTCTGCATTCCCTTCCTCATCATCCTCCAGTTCTCCAGCCTCATCATCCTTTAGCCAACGCTTCACACATCGTCATATCACCTGTTAAAATAGAAAAAAATTATATTATAGTTATAAGCATTAGTCTTATAATATTATTAAATATATTGTTGTTAAAGGATACATTCAAAAATATATATTATATAGGCCTATATTATAAGAACCAGAAAAGTAAAAAAAAAAAAAAATAGAGTAGGTTTGGGTTATTCATTATAGGCATTACTTTCATATATTATTATAAAACCATCAGAAAATACATAAAATTATAAAACACAAAAAAATTAGGTTAGTTTATCTAGGTTATATTATATTAAAAAGTATAGTGTTACAGAAAACCCCCAAAAAATTAATAAAATTATAAAACACAAAAAAATTAGGTTAGTTTATCTAGGTTATATTATATTAAAAAGTATAGTGTTACAGAAAACCCCCAAAAAATAATAAAATTATAAAACACAAAAAATTAGGTTAGTTTATCTAGGTTATATATTATGTAATAGTTATAGAAAACCCCCAAAAAATAATAAAATTATAAAACACAAAAAATTAGGTTAGTTATCTAGGTTATATATTATGTAATAGTTATAGAAATCCCCAAAAAATAATAAAATTATAAAACACAAAAAATTAGGTTAGTTTATCTAGGTTGTATTATATTAACAAGTATAGTTACAGAAAACCCCCAAAAAATAATAAAATTATAAAACACAAAAAATTAGGTTAGTTTATCTGGGTTATATAATATATACTAGTTATAGAAAACCCCCAAAAAATATAAAATTATAAAACACAAAAAATTAGGTTAGTTTATCTAGGTTATATATTATGTAATAGTTATAGAAATCCCCAAAAAATTAATAAAATTAAAAACACAAAAAATTAGGTTAGTTTATCTGGGTAATATATTATGTAATAGTTATAGAAAACCACAAAAAATTAATAAAATCATAAAACACAAAAAATTAGGTTAGTTTATCTAGGTTATATATTATGTAATAGTTATAGAAAACCACAAAAAATTGATAAAATTATAAAACACAAAAAATTAGGTTAGTTTATCTGGGTAAAACCCCAAAAAATTAATAAAATTATAAAAAACAAAAAAATTAGGTTTAGTTATTATAGGTATTAGTTTACTATTATTATAAAATCCCCAAAAAATTAATAAAAAAAGTAGGCTAGATTAGATTATTATAGTTTATTATTGTATTCTTGTTTTAGGATACATTCAAAACATATAATATAGGCCTATATAATATTTATAAAGAATAAAAAAGCTAAAATTAAAAAAATGTATTCTAGGTTAGTTTATTATAGGCTATTTTTATGTAAGAAAATTTCATCCTTGTAAATAATTACCAATGATTCTATACTAAATAGTAATTCTATTTTCATATTGTCATACAACATTTCTACTCTATTTGTTTTGAAATAAATTGATGCTAGCAAATTAAATTGATTCTGTAGAAGGGTCAAACTACTTTCATGATTTTACCACTGGAATATATCAGTGATTCAGCAGTAAATAACTGTGATATCTCTTTGAAGACTGAACAAATTATACACAGGAAAGACTATTTGAGAAAATATAAAGAAAATAAAAATCTCAGACCCTTTTTTAAAAATATTTTATCACAACATGTTTCGGTCATTCATGCCATTTTCAAGTGACCGAAACATGTTGTGATAAAATATCTTAAAAAAGGGTACTGAGATTTTTATTTTCTTTATATTTATATTACAAGTATCCCTATACAGGAAAGAGATAATTATATTATATTTGAGAAAAGACTGTTTATCAGATAAATATTACTACATTAGTTGTAATTAAATATCAATTTTAATATTAGATAATTATTCTGATGTAGACGAAACATTATGTGACTTTCAAAGTGCATTTCTGTATGTAGCCTAATACAACAAGCTATTATTTCTCTAAATAGAATAGCTGTGTTCAAAATATTGACAAAATAACTGTGTCTTATTGTTGAAGTGACAAACTTATTGTTAAAGTGTTAAGCTGTGTTTACACCAAAGTTATTTAACAAAATGTTTATTTTTCCGTCCTTATAGATTCTATTAGATTGAATCTATTTAGATTGATGTGCATATGTGTCTGTCAAACTCCGTTTAATCTAATAGAATCTATGAAGACGGAAAATAAACATTTTGTTAATAACTTTGGTGTAAACACAGCTTAATATTCATTACATCTTTGTTTTATTCTTTTATATTGTTTTTGAATAATTTGTTCACACATCGTCATATCACCTGTTAAAATAGAAAAAAATTATATTATAGTTATAAGCATTAGTCTTATAATATTATTAAATATATTGTTGTTAAAGGATACATTCAAAACATATAATATAGGCCTATATAATATTTATAAAGAATAAAAAGCTAAAATTAAAAAAATGTATTCTAGGTTAGTTTATTATAGGCTATTTTTATGTAAGAAAATTTCATCCTTGTAAATAATTACCAATGATTCTATACTAAATAGTAATTCTATTTTCATATTGTCATACAACATTTCTACTCTATTTGTTTTGAAATAATTGAAGTGAAGCTCTCCACGATTGTCAATCAAGCATTATCAATCAATGAAATATTTTCCATCCATCTTTGTACAGTAGAACATGGACTGTCTTAAGACACTTTATAGCTTTCAAAGGAACAACATAGATTTTCACTTATTCTTGTAAAATAACTATTATTATCAGAGTTCAATGTTTCTTAGCTACAAATGTTTTTATCTTTCAATTATTATTATCATCATCATCATAATTAAATCATCCCGTTTTACATGTTACAATCAAACCCCACTTTACCCTAGACATATTTTTGACATTCGTATTTTCCAAATTAATTAGAAATCATAATTTTCCACTGTATCTTCAAAATTAAAAAAAAATCAGTTTCTCATAAAAATCCAAATTTTAATATTTATGAAATGATTGAATGAATCACTAATAATAAAGACTGTGCCCGAATTTGTGAGTACTCCAACTCATCGCTCCAGTACTTACTTGCATCTTTAGCACTACAGCCTTTGTCTCCTTCGAAATGCCTCTCCAGCCTCAGCTTGCCTCTTTCCCCTGTGTCTGCATTCCCTTCCTCATCATCCTCCAGTTCTCCAGCCTCATCATCCTTTAGCCAACGCTTCACACATCGTCATATCACCTGTTAAAATAGAAAAAAATTATATTATAGTTATAAGCATTAGTCTTATAATATTATTAAATATATTGTTGTTAAAGGATACATTCAAAACATATAATATAGGCCTATATAATATTTATAAAGAATAAAAAGCTAAAATTAAAAAAATGTATTCTAGGTTAGTTTATTATAGGCTATTTTTATGTAAGAAAATTTCATCCTTGTAAATAATTACCAATGATTCTATACTAAATAGTAATTCTATTTTCATATTGTCATACAACATTTCTACTCTATTTGTTTTGAAATAAATTGATGCTAGCAAATTAAATTGATTCTGTAGAAGGGCCAAACTACTTTCATGATTTTACCACTGGAAGATATCAGTGATTCAGCAGTAAATAACTGTGATATCTCTTTGAAGACTGAACAAATTATACACAGGAAAGACTATTTGAGAAAAGACTGTTTATCAGATAAATATTACTACATTAGTTGTAATTAAATATCAATTGTAATATTAGATAATTATTCTGATGTAGACGAAACATAATGTGACTTTCAAAGTGCATTTCTGTATGTAGCCTAATACAACAAGCTATTATTTCTCTAAATAGAATAGCTGTGTTCAAAATATTGACAAAATAACTGTGTCTTATTGTTGAAGTGACAAACTTATTGTTAAAGTGTTAAGCTGTGTTTACACCAAAGTTATTTAACAAAATGTTTATTTTTCCGTCCTTATAGATTCTATTAGATTGAATCTATTTAGATTGATGTGCATATGTGTCTGTCAAACTCCGTTTAATCTAATAGAATCTATGAAGACGGAAAATAAACATTTTGTTAATAACTTTGGTGTAAACACAGCTTAATATTCATTACATCTTTGTTTTATTCTTTTATATTGTTTTTGAATAATTTGTTTACACATTTTTAGTAGTTTTATCAAAGAAAATATTCATTACATCATTGTTTTATTCTTTTATATTTGTTTTTGATTAATTTGTTTACATATTTTTTAGTATTTTTATCAAAGATAATAGTTCGAAATATTGACAAAATAATTGTGACATCACTCTTCTGTTTCTATTTGTTATACCGTAGATGTTTTCGAATTACAGTATTGATATATTGAACAAAACTTATTGAAGTATTATTTTTATCACTTTATTGCTTTATTCTATTATGTTAGTTTTTATTCGTTTGTTTATATATTTTTCAATTTCAATGAATAGCCTAAATAAATTTGATTTGTACAATGATATCCCCCCTCTCCCAAACTCAACTACAGAGGTAAGTTAAGTGTTAAACTATGAAACTGTTAGCACAGATCCAATGGTTGTCTGTAGTATTAATAGTTATTTGTATATCTAGAGTGAAAAGTACTTTTTTTCTGCCTGAGGGAAAAGTTTGAAGCCCGAGGCAAAGCCGAGGGCAACAATTTTCCTGAGGGAAAAAAACATTTTTCACTCGTGTTATACACAATATTTTTCCTTCACCTACATTTTTATAAAAACTGCAAATAAAATAATTTTTAAAAATGTATGTGACAAAATAATACAAAATAATTAACAATACAAGAGTCTACACAGCTAAAACACAATTACATCTAAAATTTACTTATTAAACAAGATTACAAACTAAGTATACACAGCCTAAACATACACAATAGTAACAGATTTACATAGACTGTGAAATTTTATAAAATTCAGGTACCTTGTAAAGTCCACTTCTTATTAGGCCTTTCCTAACTCTATCTTTATATTGGGTGGCATCTAGGTCTCTTACCAATGACGGAAGGGCATTATAAAATCTGAGAGATTGGGCCCTGAAACTTCTCAATGATGCGCTGGAAGAGCACAATTCGACACCTATATTACTTGCCCCTCTTGTATTGTATGTATGCCTATCAGAGTTGAGGCTAAATTTATCCAGGTTCTTTTTGACATAACACAGACACTCCAGGACATACATAGAAGGAAGAGTCAGAATTTTATTCTCAATAAACAATGGTCTACAATGACTACGTGGCTCTTCATTGTTTAATATTCTAATGGCTCTCTTCTGTAGCAGGAAAAGTTTACCAGCCAAAGGACTATTTCCCCACAAAATTATACCATAGGCTAGGTGACTGTGGATAATCGCAAAGTAAACTGTTTTCAAGACCTCTATTGTCACACTTCCAGCCAACCTTCTCAACATAAAAAGCCCTCTTAGTACTCTATTATATATATTTCCTATATGGGTATTCCATTTAAGATTGGATTGCAAAAAAACTCCGAGGAACTGGGTAGATTCAATGTTTGGGCTGTTGGCTAGACTGAAACTTATAGTAGTGGTTTTTTTATCATTAATATGTAACTTATTTTCCTTACTCCAACTGTCAATCAAAAGATTACATTGTTCCAAGTTGGACTTTGCATCTGTCTGATTTCCATCGCTAATAATAACTGCCAGGTCATCTGCATATAAAAATATTCTTCTTCCATTGCCTTCCAAGTAAGTAGGTAAGTCATTAATATAAATTAAGAACAGTATTGGTCCCAGTATAGATCCCTGAGGTACCCCTCGTTCTACTGATAAGAAATCAGAACTCAGACCACAATGGTAAACTGACTGGAACCTCCCCTCTAGATATGTTTTGAAAAACTTCAATACTTTATGATCAATATTGTAGGCAGAAAGTTTTGTTAATAGTATTTCATGCGAGACCGTATCAAAAGCACATGAATAATCGTACATTCTGGCAACATTGCTCTTCTTGTCCTCAATTCCGTTCATTACAAACTCCACAAACTCAGATATGGCAGATGTTGTGCTCAAATTACCTCTAAACCCAAATTGACTTGAACTAAAAAGTTTATTCTCTTCAAAATACTGTACAAGAGGTTCACTAACTAGGTATTCAAAAGCCTTACCAAAAATTGGAATGATGGTTATGGGTCGAAAGTTTCTGACGTCACCTTTAGAGCCTCCCTTATGTATTGGTAATACTTTACTATATTTTAGGAAATCTGGGTAGATGCAGTTATTTATACATTCATTGAACAGGTAGGTGACAATTTCCGCTATGTAAGGGGCTGCAATCTTTATTATTAATGATTTTAAACCATATACATCATACGATTCGCTATTTTTCAACTTCATCAAGGTATTGTACACTTTGGTAACTGTGAATTCTGGGAACTTGAATTTTTCACTTATACATCTATTATGATTAAAAAGTGGCACATCATTTCTACTATTACACTCAGAGACATTATAATTTATATTGTGTCTATTTACAAAAAAATTATTGAACATATCAGGAGATATATCTCTTCCTGCCGGCTCTTTCTTATCTTTCCTATTCAAAGAGTTATTTATTATATCCCACATCGCCTTAGCCTTATTATTAGAACTACCTATAAAATTTTTGTTGTATTCAAGCTTAGTATTATGTATTGCAGCTCTATATTTATTCTTATAATATTTGTATTCTACATTATACCTCTCTATTCCAGTATCTCTATACGTTCTATACAATGTCAGACACTGAGTTCTAAGCTTCTTTAACTCTGCATTATACCATCTGTTTATTTGACCATTTAAGCGTCCCTTGCACTTTATTTTTCTACTTGGGAAGGCTACCTCAACCTGTTGCATGAAATGATGGAAAAAATACTCTACCTTTTCAGTGATTGTTTTGAAAGTATAAATTGGCAACCAATTGAAGTTATTCAATAAATGACAGAAATGTTGACAGTGGGAACTATTTATTACTCTAAGAAATCTATATGATGCAACAGGGCTTGGTACTTGACCATCATTGTTAATTTTCAGCACAACTGCATCATGATCAGACATGACTGTATGCAGAACCGATGAGATGCGATTCTCCTCTTGAATTGTTGTGAAAATGTTATCTATGCATGTTCCACTATTATCTCTTCCTGGCCTGGTAATTTCAAAGGTTACAGGGTGTAAGTTAAAGGCTTCAGTCAGAGCCAGTAAACTCCTTGTAATTCTATTGCTTTCTTTGATATTGATATTGAAGTCTCCTGACACTATCAATGACTTATTTCCACAATTTAGCGAACATAATACATCCTCAAACACAGAGAAGAACAATTCAAGATTAGTGTCAGGTCTGTATATGGACAAACATATTACATTAAGGATAGGAATCTCAATAGCTGATATTTCACAAACATGCTCTACAGACAATTCATTAATTTTATTTAATTTTATAGTATCAAGACAATTCTTAACTATAATCATTGTTCCTCCTCTAGTCATATTGGCTCTACAATAGTAACTTGCAATCTTATATCCAGGAATACCTATAGACTCAACCTCAGCTGTATTTACTAACCAATGCTCGCTTATACATATTATATCGAATGAACTCTCCTTTATCAAACATGTCAGTTCATCATAACTACTATTAAATCCTTGAGTGTTCCAACCAACAATAGAGATATACCTTTTACATGATTCAGTTTTTTTCTTATGTATGTTGTTCAAGTTTGCTCGTGAATTGTTATTGATAGGCCTGGAGATATGAGATAAAATGCTCAAATCTTCACACAATGATATTGAAGTTGAATTATCATTTTCTTTAGAACTACACCCATTATCTGATATCCGAAATTGATCATACTCAACATCGGATAGCTCTCCTAGTTTTTTAGAATTATCGGCTCCCTACAGCTAGCAACTGAATTATAATTCAGCTCATTTAAAATACACTTGACAATATATTCTTTACCCCAATAATTCAGGTGCAGACCATGCTGTGTATGAAACTCGATTCCAAGCCCACTCAACTTGAAAACTGTAACATTTTTAAAATGCTTACTTATTTTATCAATCTCTTTATTCGTCCACGTAATAGCTTCATTCACACAAGACCATTTAGGAAGATCATATCTGTAGGGGACATCAAAGACAAAAACTCTTGTATGCCTCATCTCTTGAAGCCTACGACGCAGTGTTGATATGAATTCCTTGGCTTCATTCCTAGACACATCAATTGTCCCCGCTACGAATACAGCTACATCTCTTGGTCCAAGGTTAGAACAATCAGTTATAGATTCTTTGGTTACATCCTGAAATCTAGCACCAGGCTTTAGAATACTTTTAATGTCTGAATTATTACTTTTATTAATTAGTTTATTAACAACATTTCTGCCCTGACTATCCATGTACAGCCTGATTTTTGTTTTGGGTGCTGATATTTTTGTTGCGGGTGTTGTGGAAGAAAGAGGTTGTTTATTGGGTTGACTAGGCTTTGAATTTATCCGACTCCTCCTCTTCTTAGTAGGCTCACTACTCAAAGTCTGTGAAAAATTGTTTCTAGTTGCTAGGCGGGTTTTGTTTGTTACACTAATTTTGGAAGGCACTGAGGCATTTACTGATATTATTGGGAGTGTCATATTATAGCTATTTTGAGGTTTCAAGTAATTACATATTATCTTCAGGACATGCCATCTATACATATTAGTGTCAAAATTATCAAACTTAATAATCTTATCAAGGCAGCTATTCATATCTTCAGATCTAGATTTTACATAGCTTTCGAGGTGGAAGAGAACAAAAATTCCACAGTCATATGAATTTGTCTGCTGCAAGCAAGTCACATGAGTCACCTTTTTTGTATCAAAAATGGGATTCAGTCTTTCCACTAGAGCATCCAGTGTTCGCTTATTAAAATTCGATAGTGAGTCAAAATTATAGAAGGATTTGTCAACGTAATCATAAATAACCAGGCTCCAATGTGTGCCGTTCCACCTCGAATTTGAATCAACAGAACAATAATTGTCATTAAGTATGAAAGCAACATTCTTGTTGACGTACAGACCTGAATTGAAAAAAGAGTGAGCATAGTCACCATCGTTAATTAGGAGTGCAACCACAACCGGGTCCACCACAACTAGGTCATTATAGCTAGAGAACAATGACTCAGTATAAACACTTATATCGTCATCACTTAGCCATTCCTTACTGATAAATGAAGACAACCGTTTTGTCATTGTGCCGTCCTGGGCTTTGGCGGTGTGGGTATCAGCATCAGTTTGAGTCTCTGCATCCTTGGCACTTGCAGCATCAATACGCTGCAACCGTTGGAGATCCAGCTCAATGGACCGATTCAGGGCGGCATTCCGCTGCACCTCCATCTCCCGAAGTCGACTTTTTAACTGTTCATTTTCTTCCTCCAGAAGCAGCAACTTTTCATCCAAGAATTCATGAGCAGGGCTTTCAGAGGTGGACGATTGATCTAATAAAAATAGGCCTGAACGGTACTGAGGCCCGGTTGCACAAAATCCTGTTAAAACTGTTTTAACCGCGATTCAATTCCACGAGAACCAATCAGAGAAGCCTTCATTTTAAGGCAATCTTCTCTGAAGACTGTCTCTCACAGTGGTTCTCTATGATTGCTAATCTTTTCTCGATGATTTTATCAACTGTATTTGATTGACTGTGATTTTTCTACTTACATGGTCGGTGTTGTAGGTTTCATTGAATTGATACTTTTCAGCACCATTTTGCTTGGAACCAGTTGCAGTTGTTGGCGAATGTCTAACGACAGACAAGGCTAGCTTAGCACTGTTGATCAGATGCTGACTTTATAGAATAATTATTGAAACAAGGCTATCTGATCATAACTCAGCCCCGTACTGCCTATATTTGATTTTCAAGACAAAGATCTCTTCAGGTAGGCGATATCTCAAACAATCACCTGTTAAGTAACAAACGGATAATAGGCCTATATTGAGGTCCACGTTATAATGGCAGTGAAGAAAGATAGGAGAAAAATGTTGCCAAGTCTCTCCATTTTGCCACTGACTGTACACAGCTGTTACTCAATTCATCCCATTAAATTTAATCCAATAATAATTATCATTTCCTTGATAAAATAATCAATTCAATGTCAAATTGATCAAGAAAATATATTATTTCATACTTTGATTCAAAAATTTGCTTTCAAGACTGAGATCAGATTTTTATTTTTATACAAACCTGAAATGGCAGCTAATTTAAAAAGCTGTGATACAACAATCTGAATTTCAAAACAACAGAAATTGAGTTATTTGGTAGGTATTCTATTCCAATTTCCTTAAAAAATAATAGAAAAATAGAAATCCTATTTAAAAATAAGTAATTTCAATGGATTAATTCTGAAATAACTTATCAATATTATTTATACCAGTACGAGTAGGTCTAACCTATATGGGAGGCTAACTTAAGCATGGATGAAGTCTAGGATGGTTAGTTATCAACTTTGAAAATGTCATTTCAGGTATTTTAATTTGTGTTTCTCATAAGGTAATGTTTAAAAAATTTTTTCATTGTTTCAAAAATACATTTTAAATCAATTATACGACTTGTGTACTCAAGTATTTTGATAGAATGAAGAAAAAAAATGGCGGCTGAGAATATGGTATGTTCAGTGTTGTACAGTCACTGTAAAAAGTAAATATGAAATATTCTGGCAAATAGACAACATTGCAAAGCGATGTTGTATGTTTTGTTGTATGATAGAAAAGGACAGCAACAGTATTGTCAATTGTACACTGCCATTATAATGTGGACCTCACTATAGAAAAGAAGATTCAAAAAGTATTTATGTGGTATTAAAACAAGACCTTGATTTGCACACCAGAAGCCAATACACTAGAGTTTGTATGACGCATGGAGTTAAATGTTAATACTGACTTTATGAACGTGATAAAACACCCGTTCAAATCTTAAACGTTGAAAATTGAATCGCTTTACAAATTATGTCAATAATTGATTCCATGACAATAGCTTCCAGCTCTTGAATTAATATTCAAATATAATTCAAAGAAAATAATATATGGATTATGGTCATCTACAGTTGGCGTCCTGTAGCTTCGCCAATCGGCGGAGGGCCACTAGACTACACTACTACCCAAACAAAAACATCCAACATTTTTGAAAAAGTATCATTCCATAAGCTCACACATGTTCTTTTGTATCTTCTCAAAAGCAACGTGTTGCTTCCGAAAAGATACACAAGGAGCTTTAATGTATCTCTCCATCAGCAACATATGCTCTTTTGTATCTTCTCAAAAGCAACGTGTTGCATCCGAAAAGATAGCTTTTTGTGGAAGCTTTTTGGAGTCAATTCATTCTAGCAGAACATAGCATATCAGCTGACATTCGTTCAACATGCTCTTTCCACTGTTGGTGATACGTTGCAGCTCTCTCATGCATGAAGAATCTCTGTGTGTAGGGAGCTTCCTCCATCTAGGGATCTATTCTAGGTATTCTGGAGCCATATATTTTTGGAAAAATAGGAATTCTCCGGCAACGTTTGGAATACCCCGCTCACCATACCTTGCCTATATACCGTACTGATTCAAAGTCACGGAGGCAAAGCTACGGGACGCCTACTGTATGTGAGGTTTTGATGATATACTAAATCGGGTTGGTACTCTGTATGTTAGGTTTTGATGATGTACTGACCACGAGCTCCGGATGCATCGACAGAAACTGTCATGGCGGGTTCCCAAGACAGAACCAGCTGCTTCATGTAATTCAGAAGGCAGTCGTTCAAGTCCACACCACAGTAGTCCCGTAGCACATCCAGGCTCACGCTAGGCATGCTTATCAGCCTCATAACCACGTCCTGTTTGTCCATGTTAATGTAATCTGTGCAAAAAGGTTAGCTTCATTCAATCAATCAATCAAATCAAATTTCGTTTATTCAAGTAGTTGCATATAAGAGACAAGCTTCACAACATTGAATTGTCACAATCAATGATAAGCACATTATTTTGCGATTCTGTATTTCCAATAATTTCTGAATAGCTTCCAATTCATCAAAATCTTATAAATTATCCTTGAAAAAATCTGTGCAAAATAGTAGTTCATAGAACAGTTTTATTATAAACCCTGGTTTTCATTAGTAGATTTAGTGGTAGAGTTCCCTTGGCAAACTAACTATCTTGAAAACTCTCACAATGATAACGTTCATGGTAGAGTAAAGTGGGATAGCACCGTGGGATAGTACTCTACCACTTGCTTTCCCCCACCACCGCTTCTCACTCTACTCTACCACTACTATGCTAATGAAATCAGTCTGGAGCTAGTAGAGTTCTTGCCGTAGGCTATCAAGTTTAAAAAGTATCAATTATTTAAAATTTATTAAAAAGTGTTAATTGATTAGAAAGTATTGGCATTTTAAGGTTAGTTCTGTACACTAGACAACACACTTTACCTACTAT
This sequence comes from Nilaparvata lugens, assembly GCF_014356525.2. Lineage (NCBI taxonomy): Eukaryota > Metazoa > Arthropoda > Insecta > Hemiptera > Delphacidae > Nilaparvata > Nilaparvata lugens. Next base: position 2,713 of record NW_024092657.1, on the reverse strand, counting down.
TCTCAATTGTAGTGAAAACAGTTACTCGACCAAGTAAGTAGAGTTAGTGCTTGGTAGAGTTGGTATTCCAGTTACTCGACCACTAACTCTACTAGTGAAAACCAAGCTTAAGGGTTTTCAATGCACGAGTTAAATGTAGAGTTAGAACACAAGTGAGCGACCATAGCAAGCGAACGCGTGTCTTAAACATCTCACAAGTGCTTTAAAGACCATATAAAACTGTTGTATACACTATTTTATCTACGACCACTCAAGCAAAGTATTACATTGCTGACTTGTAAGGTCAGAAAAAAACCCAGCCTATATAGTAAAAAGATTGATATAACAATATGTTAAAACTATTCAGAGAGAGTGAACAGTAAATTTGAAATGAAAACTTCATTCTTTATTCATTTATACAATAAGTACAGTATCAAAATGATAGGGAGAGGAAAAATAAGGTAACCTTGTGCTATTTCTCTCCCAAATTTAGAAATATTAGGAACAAGACAAACTGAAAGTATGAACTACTGAAAAATTGATAAACTGAGAACTTGAAGAACTAAAAACTTAAAGCCTCCTCAATAAGAGCAATGCTGCAAACCAAGGTTTGCACTGACTATAAATCTCTAATAATCTTTTTAATCAAGGGACTCTTTACAAAATAGTAAAGTGAGAATTTGAATTGAGAGCAACATCAAAGATTTTCATACAAGAACCAGTTTCGGTTGCAGGAGAATCTAGATCAATTAAATTAATATCTAGTTCACAAGTGCAACTATAGTGAGGTCCACGTTATAATGACAGTATTTGTTCAACTTTGGAATTGCTATCCTTGTCTATCATTCGACAAAGCCGGTGGTACTATCCTTTTCTAGGTCCACAACGATGCCAATTATGTTTTTGACAGTGTAGAAATATAATTAATTAATGCAGAGAATCGTCATCGCTATTCTCCTATCTTTATCCACTGCCATTATGGCGTGGAAGCTTCGCTAAGACATTTTTATTGAATAGAACGTTTTCCTCTCTTGCTCTGCAGTTTAAGATGAAAATGAATTTGTTTAAATTATACTATATTTAACATTTAAAATAATTGAAAGTACTGTATTTTATTAAAAAAATTATAATTAAATTATTTTTGAGACACGGTTCTGTCACTATCGTGACATGTCCCCTCCCTAGGGGAAGAGCCGACCTGGCTCTACAAGTGCAAAGCAAGAGACAATTATTGAACAATAATTCACAATACACATTCTGATTGAGAGTATAACATAATAATTACATTAACAGTTCATTAAATCAATATGGTAACATAAATTTGATAAATTCCTTCTTTCTTGTCAATAGTTTATTCAGTAATAATCATCTTGGTCGTGGTAGCTTGAATATAGATATTTTTCTTTTACATTTATAGAATTTAAAAAAAAAATGTTATTCAAAGAATTCAATAAAACTATGCTTACTCTTCTCGTTAAATACATATATATACCCAATGATAATACAAATAACCTACTAACTATGAAAATGTATTAATAATAATAATAATAATTGTTTTTCTTATAATTAAAAAATGATAATGAATAATATAATTAATTAAGTTGGATCTTTCCATACTAATAAAGAAATCAATAATGCATAATAATACCGATAATAAAATAGACAAAAATTAAAATAGGTTATTCAACTGATATAATTGGAAATCAATGAATTAAATAATATTAATTAATAATGCATAGACATAATAAAATTATTTTCTTAAATCAAAGACAAATGAGAAATTACAATTATTTAAATAATATTAATCAATAGCCTAATGCATTCAAATTTTATTATATTTAATACATACAAGACAATGAAAAGTCAATCATAATGTATTCAATCAATATTCAATTAAATATTCAATAGGTAAATGTGGAATACAAATGAAAATCCAAAATTAGAATAAAAATTGTAGCCTATTCATAAGTAATACATTAAAATAATATGCAAAAGGTCAATCATACTATAATACTAATGAAAATCCATAATTAGTAATAAAAAATATTCAACAATAATGCATTTAATTAATCTTCAATAGGTAAATCATGTAATTCAATTGAAATATCAATAATTTGTAAATTAATATTCATTAATAGAGCATTCAATAGATCAATAAATAAATAATACAGATCAATAACACAACTAAATAATATCCTATGTTCAGTTTTGATTAATTACATAAGACAATTGACACACAAAAGAAAAGTTACATCAAAACGTTTTTCTTTTTAACAATTTCTGTGGTATTTGACTGTTCATCTTTAAGCTCCATCATATGTATTGTGGGTTTTTCTTGAGCCTTTTTTAGAGTCAGTAGCATGTGAATCTTATTTATGAAGTACAGTAATGCCAAAGTAATCAGTGCTAACCATGCATAAATAAAATAGAATGCCATGGAAGTAGAATTAAAAATATCATACCAACTGTTTGGAAGTGTTACTTTTTCAAATAAATCTGGTGCTATATTGTTATGAATAAACAATGTTGGTATTGTTACATTCCAGTCATCTTTCAAAATATCAGTAAAATTATCAAAATGAGGTTTTCTATGTGGTTGAAAAGAATCTACTTTTAATGATTTATATTTAGCCAGTGTAAAGGTAAGAAGTGTTGAATATTTGGAATTAGAGGGGCACGGGAGTCACAAGGAAATGTCTTTCTGATAAGTGTTTTGTTCTTCTCCTGTAGCTCA
>NW_024092656.1:0-15127 GCF_014356525.2 Nilaparvata lugens | reverse complement strand
AGTTGCACGGGATAGAGTGTCTTGGATGGGTTTGGAATGATTTGAAACGGACATTGCAATATTTTTGTTGAGGCATTTTTAGTTTGATATTATTTCTGAACTCAATGTGGTGCTTTTCAACTTTGACCTGCACTATAGTACAAGGTGCGCCCAGATACACTTAGTTGAAAAAAATCTCGTGCGTTGAATTGGACGAATAGAGGGACATGAGGGAGCGCATCTGGAGGAAGAATTTCTCAAATTTACCCTCCCTCAAGTAAATAGCCATCATGCTCTGGTCTAGAGAGCAGCGTGCCTTCGCAGTCGATAGCTTCTTTTCTAATGGTCGATCACCTTCCGCGCTCGATTCGTAATTCCTCCCCACAGACTTGTTCCTGGTCATAATTCGATTCTGTCGTGAGTTAACTCATTTCAGGAGTAGTGTGGAAGTGCCGTTAAACCCAGAAATGAACTTCAACGAACCATCACAACTCCAGAAAATATCAAAAGTGTGAGGCAGTCAGTTGTCCGTTCTCCCCGGCGTTCGGCTCGCAAACACGCAGCTGCTATGGCAATTTCTGACTCTACTGTTTGACGAATTTTCCATGAAGACCTTCAACTTCATCCCTATAAATTGGCTGTTGTTCAAGAATTGACTGAACGCGATTTTGTTGCCCGTCAAAAAACATGCTGACTGACAACCTGCCTGAAAACGTGGTCATTTGACTAGGCTCATTTCCACATGCGTTTCCTCAATGCGATTCTTCTATGGGTTTATTTGAAATCCCTGGTTCATGTCGATCGACCACGGACCATAGCACACCTCAAGAACAACATTCGCGACGCCATTGCCAACATATCAATTGATATACTGCAATGAAATTTAAAAAAATCGACTTTATCAGTGTATGCGCAATGGGGGACGCCAGTGGTCTGATGTCATTTTCAAGTCGTATGGAAAAAAATTGAGATATTGTATTCTCATATAAAAAAAAAGATTGAATCATATCTGAAGAACTTTTGTTTTTATTGACGTTTCAAATAAGTAAGTTTCTTTGGCGCACCTTGTACAACCATTTCTAGTGGGCTACAAAAATGTCTCAACTGTAGTCGAAAAATTATAATGAGAATTTATCAATGCAACTACATTATAGAGTATGCTTCCTTGAGCAGTTCTAATGCACAAGTTCCATTAAACCAATAGTGTTATTCTGTCTAGTCACACATACATCGATTTTTGAACGTACGATTTTTTCTGTCTTGTGAACTCTTAGGCTAGTTACACACACATCGATTTTTGGTTGTACGATATTTTGCCGTCCTTATAAATTCTATTAGATGAACAGATGATTTCAAACATATGATGTTTGCCAAGTTCCGTTTAATCTTATAGAATTCATAGTGACGGCAAAATATCGTACGACCAAAAAACGATGTGTGTGTAACTAGCCTTAGAGCATAACTTGGCAAACATATTCACCTTCTATAACATCAGGTGCCAAGCTCAATGCAAACAAACAATCGTACTTCCAAAAATCGTGTGTGTAACTGGACTTATGTTATAAAGTCAGCATCTGATTATGATTGGTTCGCTATCCTCGTCTGTGATTGGACATAACAGATAGCTCTATCCTCTTCTGCACCGTTGCCAAATTGTTAGTAAGATATCAAGGCATATGATGATGTACTAGAAGATTTTAAAAACTTTTTATCCACAACATGTTTCAAAATATTAGTATCATTTTTCAAGTGAGTTAATAATTGCATATGCTATCATACCGGGTGATTTTTAGTCCTGTTACCCTATTTTTAATACAAGGTAATTTTTCCCCAATAAAGGGAAATTTTGTTTTGTTGCACGAAGTTGGTAGCCCTACTCACTCAGTATACACAAGGCAGTGCGAGTTTATTATCCTTAAGCTGTAGCATATCCAGTATATGAGTGGTTTTATTTCGGGGTTTCCAGCATAGTTGAGTATGATAAGTTCTATGAATATCCCAAGAGAATTCCGTAGAAATCAACCCGAGTTAGAAACAAAAATATGTCTTGTTCAGTTTAATTATATAGAAATCCCCAGTAATATTCGTATTCAAGCTCTCAGTTGGTATTGTATTGTTACGACAGAACAATAGAATGCCAATTACAAGTCGAGAAGAATGCAAATCAGGAGGATAATGGACCCAGAGAAAGAGAAAAAACTGGGAGAAAGAGAACGAAATGAAAGGTTGCTGTAGAGAATTAGAATAAATTTTAGAAATTATTTCTTCTCGACTTACTTTTTTCCAAGCAAATATCATCTCTTAATTTATTATCTGAAGAAATCTGGAGAAGTGGGTGAAATGCATTGAGCTAGGAGCCTGATCATTTTAATTAGTTTTTCCGACTACTTTTTCACTTGTATTATATTTTTCTATGGAATATTCTTTATGAATTACTTATATTCTGATTCTGAATGAATGAGGGTGAAAATATAGTCATAGCTTAGAGACGATAGCCCTTGGTTTGTAGAATTCATTTAAAGTTTGGAAGGTTTCAATCAAATGATTATGTTGTGTATCAAGTTGAGATGATACTGTATCATATTTTGTTGATACTGTATCATGTGTGGTGATATTGTATCATTTATTTATAAAGAAAAGATAGCATAAGAAGATATCCCATGGTTTGTAGAATTCATTTAAAGTTTGGAAGTTTAGAATCAAATTATGGTGTTGTGTATCAAGTTGAGATGGTACTGTATCATATTGTGTTGATACTGTATCATGTGTGGTGATATTGTATCATTTATTTATAAAGAAAAGATAGCATAAGAAGATATCCCATGGTTTGTAGAATTCATTTAAAGTTTGGAAGTTTAGAATCAAATGATTATGTTGTGTATCAAGTTGAGATGGTACTGTATCATATTGTGTTGAAACTGTATCATGTGTGGTGATATTGTATAGTTTATGAAGAAAAGATAGCATGAGGAGATATCCCATGGTTTGTAAAATTCATTTAAAGTTTGGAAGTTTAGTATCAAAATTATGGTGTTGTGTATCAAGTAGAGATGATACTGTATCATATTCTGTTGATACTGTATCATGTGTGGTGATATTGTATAGTTTATTTATGAAGAAAAGATAGCATAAGGAGATATCCCATGGTTTGTAAAATTCATTTAAAGTTTGGATGGTTTCAATCAAATGATTATGTTGTGTATCAAGTTGAGATGATACTGTATCATATTATGTTGATACTGTATCATGTGTGGTAATATTGTATCATTTAGGATGATACCATAAAGAAAAGATAGCATAAGAAGATATCTCATAGTTTGTAGAATTCATTCTAAGTGTGGAAGTATTGTATCAAATTATGGTGTTGTGTATCATTATGTTGATACTGTATCATGTGTGGTAATATTGTATCATTTAGGATGATACCATAAAGAAAAGATAGCATAAGAAGATATCTCATAGTTTGTAGAATTCATTCTAAGTGTGGAAGTTTTGTATCAAATTATGGTGTTGTGTATCAAGTTGAGATGATACTGTATCATATGTGTTGATACTGTATCATGTGTGGTGATATTGTATCATTTATGATACAATATGATACCATAGGGAAAAGATAGCATTACAAGATATCCACTTGGCTTGTAGAGTTCAAGCTTGTATCCTTGGCTTTGGATTTGAATTCATTCAAAGTTTGATAGTTTTGAAACGAATTATGGTGTTGTGATGATACTGTATCATATGGTGTTGATACTGTATCATGTGTGATGGTTATTATTGTATCATTCATGGTGATACTTTACAGATAGATAGTACAAGAATATATCCCATGGGAAAAGAGGATGATTATCTTACATTTTTCTATGTTAACTCAAGCCGATAGACCTATAGTGAGGTCCACGTTATAATGACAGTATTTGATCAACTTTGGTTTTGCTATCCTTGTCTATCATTCGACAAAGCCGGTGGTACTATACTTTTCTTGGTCCGCAGCGATGCCAATTATGTTTTTGACAGTGTAGAAATATAATTAATTAATGTAGAGAATCGGCATCGCTATTCTTCTATCTTTATCCACTGCCATTATAACGTGGACCTCACTATAGTACTTCTTTCTCGTGAAGCTATGTGACGACTACCAGCCTCTCACACTGTGCAGTTCTTACACTCTCACCCGGTCAAAACAGTAATTATAGACAGTAGTCGACAGTAATCCGCTTGAGTTAACAAAAAACGGGCTTGAAATTTGGTACATCAACTACCCATACCATGGGATATCTTCTCATTCTATCTTTTCTCTATGATATGAACAAAACTTTCAGCTATAAATTGGAGGATTGAAAACTATAACAAGTGAAGTAAGTGATAGAATTCAATTGTCTGATCAATTTGAGTTTTCTGTCAAGATATTCAATTATTTGAAGAAGCCTTTTATATTGAGATAGTGGATAAGTAGACAGTTGAAGAGTGGATAAACCCTGGATTGATGATCTAGAATATCTAAATGCAGCTGATGTAAGGCAAATACTAATAGTGAAATAAGCGATCTCTAATAAATTATTGATACTGAGTACTTGGTTCGTTTCCTCACAAACCAGGGAATATAAAGCTACTACAATATCATAATAATTGATGAAATTCAATGGAGAAGGAACAGCAGAACAATTGAAAATGAAACGGTTTTTAACGTGAAATTTCCCCATGACACACGAATAGTTTTCAATACAATCTGAAGTTTTGTCCTTTCAAAACAACAGCGATAAAGCAATGAAGTTGTGAAAATGTTTTTGTTCAAATAGTAGTAAATCGGATTCATTGTGACTCATGAGAATTTTCATCAAATTCATACTAAATCAAACTCCTAAGATTTGAGATACCAGAAGACTTATAATCTCGTAAATCAAATTGTAATTTTTCATAAACTTTGACCAAGAAACTTGTATCCTGACATTTAATAGTCCACAATTATAAGTGTTTGAATTGAAGTCAAGGCACATAATCCAGAAAAATAATAAAATAACCGCATCAACAGTCTCTAGCTGATTGGTTGAAATGAAAAATGCATCTAACCAACTCAATCACCGCTAGAATCTCGGAAAATGCATAAATCTGACATCAAATCTGTCCTCAATTTCCACGAAACGCGACCTGAAAGTGAACGGTATTAGTTTTCCGAGAATTTCCCAAGTTTGTGCGTCAACTGGAAAAGCTACTCGAACAATTTCCGAGAAAATCCTGCGTTATAATAATTGAATCTTGGAGATTTTCCCGAGACGCGATTCTCAACTCAACTGAGTGTAATGAATGAAATCAATTCTCCCGTAACGTAATGTTTCAGTAACTGGGAATCGTAACGGTTACTAAATGAAGAACTGAACTAGAACTTTCGTTATAAAGAATATTGAAATTCATGTTGGAAAGAATTCATGAACTGGAAAACGCAACTGAAACTTGATGAGTTGGTGGCAACCGGTGAGAGATCACTTTTGATCTCTTTAGCAGGGTTGATTTTGATTTTTTAGCAGGGTTTTGATTTTTTAGCTCTTTGATTTTTCAGCAGGGTTGAGAATCCTCAGCCTACCTTCTTTTGATACAAGGAAATTTTATTTCCATGAAGATTTAATTTCCTTGAAAATTTTATTTTCCCGTTTTCTAGAAATGCAGGGGTTATATGCGCAAGATATACTTCCTCAATCATTATTCTTTTTCTAAAACCTTATTTTCAATAAACTTGAATTGAACTTCATTTCTCTATCCAATAAACCTGAAATAGCTTGAAGATTTGAACATTGGAATAGCTTGCAAGATTTTTTCAAAACAGAATCGTTTGTTTAAATTTCAATTGAAAAACTATCATACAATCGTTTTTATGGCTTAGCAATAATATTCTTGGTCAATAATGCAATACGGTACATCTTTGTGAATTGATATTTTTTTTTTTTTAATTCCTTTATACTAAAAGCATATATCTATGTATTCTTGTGCACTGTATATGACAATAAAGAATTATTGAATTGAATTGAATTGAATCCATATAAAAATGAATAAACAGTTGATGTTTACTTTGATAGATTGAAATTATTTTTTTTTTCATTAAATGATGTTCCTCCCATATCATAAATTTTTCTTTCTTTACTTGAACTCGGAAGATTATTGTGCGGGTATGACTTCCAGACACTCTTATCATATTTTGACAGTTTTCGTCAACGTTTACATATAAATTTTTATTTTCATGGATTAAAAGGAAATGTTTCTCATCATGAAATGATGTTTCTTCCATATCAGGGGGAAATTCTTTTTTCGCCACACTGCATAGAAAGCAGCTGTTTTCCAGTCCCTACGTAGATCTGAAAGACCTTGTTTGCAGACGACGTCAGAAAAAAGTTTCTTTTCCTACAGTTACGTTGAAAAGTGGCCATTGCTGCACTGATTACAGAACCAAAGAATCACTTTTCCGCTCTAGTGCGGGAAAAATTTTTTCTGCACTCCAGATTTGCACATGGCAACGCAATACTTAGTAGGTTATATGGAGCAACAGTGCAGCAAAATCAAAATGAAGTTGGTAACAGTGATGCTGTGGCTGCTATGGTGAGCAGAGGTGCAACCAAGCACAACGCGCTAATTATTATTCATATATATTATAACCAACGACAACGAGGACTTTAGGATTTTAGGATTAAGGTTTTAAATCAATAATAAAATTACACAGAAAAACATTTGATGCATTTCAGGCAATTTTACCCATAATTACCCACTTGTCATATTCAATGGTAACTGTAGGAAAAACTTAATGTGAAATACGTGCGCAAAGTTCCTCTGCTGCACTCAAGAACCATTCCGCCCTCGCCTGTTTCTTTCGTGCAGCAAACTGACACTTTGCGCACTAGTTGCACAATAACTATTTCCTACAGATACCCTGAAAAGTGACCATTTGTGCACTGATTGCAGGCTGCAAAGAATCACTTTTCCGCACTAGTGCGCAAAGTGAGTACTTTGCGTACTCCAGATTTGCAGCATGACAACGCAAAATAGTTAGTAGGTTATATGGAGCACCAGTGCAGCAAAATCAAAATTAAGTTGGTAACAGTGACTGCTGTGGCTGCTATAGTGAGCAGAGGTGCACCAAGCACAACGCGCTAATTATTATTCATTATATATTATAACCAAGGACAACGACAGCACAGTGCCACCACAGCACACACCACACAGCTGCCCCCCGCCATCAAACACTACTACATTATTCAGGCAATTTTACCCATAATTACCCACTTTTCATATTCAATGGTAACTGTAGGAAAAATTAATGAAATACTGCGCAAAGTTCGTTTGCTGCACTCAAGAACCATTCCGCCTCGCCTACGGCTCGGGCGTAAACGTTTCTTTCGATGCAGCAAACTGTCACTTTGCGCACTAGTTGCACAAATAACTATTTCCGGTCTAGGCCAGAAAGTTGTCTCTTTCCAGCCGCTCATGGAAGTAGGCTAGTTAATAAGTCAACCGCTAGATCGGGCGAGTGTCCACTTTCATCATCAGCTGAAGTCGCCATGATTTCAGTTCCAGTTTTGAATCAAACTAATTCCCTTTGCAAACCAGTTTTATTCATTATTTATTGTGATTAGTGCATTCCGAATTTTCAAATGCTTGAAGATGACTGTGGTATTCCAAGTGAAATTTTTTAAAGAATCTGAAATCCTGACTGCAATCTTCTACCACTAAAATCAAGAGATAGGTACGATAGCTAACGAGTATTCTTATTTTGTATTCTTTATTTGTCAGCAATACCTGTAGTGTGGCGAAAAATATCGTTCGCACCACGGGCAAAATGTTTTTCCAGCTCTCAATCTTTTCTAGTCCTCGGCCTACGGCCTCGGACTTGAAAACCGATTTCGCGAGCTGGAAAATCTCATTTTCTGCTCTAGGTGCGAAATATACTATTTCTTCATAAACTCAGGAAATTATAGTATCTCCGAGATATTCTTATAATTTATCTCAACAGCTTTTGTCTACGTTTCCATACATTGATTTCATGAACTGAATGAGTAGTGATATCTTGGAGAATCTTTAGAACCTAACTTGAAAACTTAAGTATCTTGCGAAATTTGAATCAACTTAGAGTGGCCACCCATGACAGGACAAGAGTGTGTTAAATATGTGTGTACACACATTCTCGTCATGCATGTTGTGTCATCAGCTTCGAAAAAAACAGACGTTTGACAGCAGCTTCTGACATAAAATAAACAATCAAATACAATAGATTAATCACTGGAAAATAAGGAATTCAATCAATTCAAATACAGGCTCAATCTCAACATGAAAATACTTTGAACTTCTGAAAAGTTACGGCAATATAATGTTTTTTATAATGATATTATAATTATAATTTTTATAATTTTTTATGAATAATTCGAAATTTTACTGTGAGAAATCACTTTATCTAAAATATAATGAAGGAAAGAATATTGGCTCGTACACATACGGTATAAGGAATTCACAAATGACGCATCTTCACGTCTGAACTACTCAACTGATCAACTTGAAATTTTACATATCCTATACTATTAAACGAGCAATTTTTGTTTATATGTTTTATCCGTATGTGACCGGATCTCGAAAACGGCTTCAACGACTCTCACGAAATTTTGATCAAAGTAGGTTTATGATATACAAATTCGATTGCACTAGGTCTCAATCCTGGGATAACTCGCTGAAGAACATTGAAAGGATAAATACGTCCTTGGGGAAACAGCTAGAAATTTTGTCGTCTGTAGATACCGTATAATGGAAGTGAGTGAGCGAGTGCATGTGTGGGTTATTATTCCTCAGCTGATCTCCCGAGAGGAATAATTCAGCAAGAAAACTTTTTTTTGTTTATTTATATTTTTTTCAGAAAACATGTTTTACTTCAGAAAGACCAAAAACTAGATGCTGTTAGTGTAGATTAGTACATAGTATATTGACAAAATTGTAGCAAACATAGTCTATCATTCTAAATCGAATTCATATTCGTATATCTATTTGTAATTGATTATGTGTTTGTTTTTTGAAGTGTAAATAAATTGTTATTTTGATAAGTGATAGTAGCTTAACCTATAGATTTTGATTTGGACTGTAGTATAAATTTGAAAAGGGAAAGTTTTGGCATAGAGAAACGATAGCATAAATAAGTAGATGATATCCCATGGTATAGGGCGTTTATGTCGCAACTTTTACTGTTATGCCAAGCTGATATTTCACATAGTTATTTCCTATGCAGCTGTGTGACGCTGGTAGTCTCTCAAATTGTGCTGTTCATACACTATCACCCCAACAAAACAGTAAAAATTGACAATAATCGACAGTAATCGGCTTGAAATAACAGTAAAAGTTGTGACATAAATTCCCTATACCATGGGATATCTACTTACGGTATTGTTTCTCTATGGTTTTGGGCATACGCCTGTTGTGCCTCCTCATATAACTGTGAAAGTAATTTTACGACTGAGAAAATGAATAAATATAAACTATAAATTCAATCTCTCGTTACAAATTTTCTATGCTTTTATACTCAATAGCGAAACTCGGTCCCCCGATATCAGATTCTTATACTAACTGACGATGGTTATAGACCCATTTAAAATTCTCCAGGTTATCAGTTTGAAAAGTTCTTAATCAGACCGATGCGGAGCACGGGTTACCTGCTAGTCGTAGAATAAAGAAATATCAGTATATTTTCTGTTGTAGCAGTACAATTCCATCGCTATAGAACGTAGAAAGTTCTCATTCACTAGATATTAGCGAATTCGAATCACGTGTTTTTGGTCGTCCCAAGAAATTAGCGCGTTAATGCCAATCGTTTCCATGCAACTCACATAGCTAACCCTACCAGGCAACGTTGGAGACCCAGAATTAAGAATAAGACCGAATTTCTCAATCTCTCTTTCTTTCTCTCAATTCTCTCACTAGATTTACTTCTTAGCTCAATGATCTCGTTGTTCTCGGTTTCATTCTCTTCCTTTCTCTTGCTCTCTCTGTCTCTCTCTCACCCCCTCTCTATGACTCTTCACTCAGTCGCTCTCTCTCACACTTTCCCACAGACTCACTATCTTTCTTCTTATCCAAATAATTCTCTTACTTGATTCACTTCTTAGCTCAATGATCTCGTTGTTCTCGGTTTCATTCTATCCATTTCTCGTGCTCTCTCTGTCTCTCACTCTCTCCCTCTCTCTCTCTCTCTATTTAAGGGTTGTGTGGTGAAGAGGACCAGGAGTCCTAATTCCGCACTAATAAAGGCATATAATCAATCAATCTCTGTCTCTTCTCTCAGTCGCTCTCTCTCAAACTTTCCCACAGACTCACTATCTTTCTTTTTATCCAAATAATTCTCTCACTTGATTCACTTCTTAGCTCAATGATCTCGTTGCTCTCGGTTCCATTCTTTCCCTTTCTCTTGCTCTCTGTCTCTTACTCACCCCCTCTCTCTGTCTCTTCACTCAGTCGCTCTCTCACTGTCTCTTCACTCAGTCGCTCTCTCACATTTTCCCACTTTCACTCTCTCTTCCTTTTTCTTTTAATTCTCTTACTTGATTTACTTCTCAGCTCAATGATCTCGTTGTTTTTGGTTTCTCTCTCTCTTTTTCTCCTACTAACTCACTGTCTCTCACACTCTCTCTTTCTCTCTAACTCGCTATCTCTCTCTCTCTCTCTTGCTGCCCTCTTTGCCGCCTTCTGTCTCTCTCTGCTTCGTGAACGGAATCTACTTCCAGTTTCAATTAGTGATTACAATAGTTGAGTTGGTTTCAAACATTCAAGAAAGGTCTTTCCTTTTCCCAACCATTAACGTTACTTAATTGATATTTTGTTTCAATATTAAGTATGATTTCGATTTGGTCACAAAATCATTATTAAAAATTCATATATTTGGGTTTCTTGCACTTTATTTGTATATTTTAAATTTTGTTTAATATGTTTTTGAATTTTAATGAACATTTTCTTGGATTTTGATTAACGATAGACTTGCGTAAGATTTCTGTATTATATCTTACATTATATACACACTTGATAGGACTGCTGTATTCTTCAATTACTGTGAATTAATGATCAATTTATCAAAGAAAATTCATTATTATCAATTTCTTTGTGACAATCCCAAATCAGAATACATAGGAATTGAACTGTGTTAGGGAATATAGAATACTGCCTCCCTTCATAAATATCTCAAGGCTCCCTTGAAACGGAAATTGCAATAAGTGTCTCCTGTTCTCTCTTCTCTTTCTTCTTCTTCTTTCTCCTCTTATCTTTTTTCTTCTTCTTCTTCTTTTTCACCTTGTTCTTCTTTTTATTCTTGTGTTATATATTTTTCCTGTTCTCTCTTCTCTTTCTTTTTCTTCTTCTTTCACTCCTACTTCTTTCTCTCCTTCTCTCTCTTCTTTTTTTTCTCAAGTGTTGAATCTTTTTCTTTCTCTCCTTCTCTTTCTTCTTCTTTTTTTCTTCTTCTTTTTTTCTAAAGTGTTGAATCTTTCTCTGTTCTCTTTTTTCTTCTTCTTTTCCTTCTTATTCTTCTTCTTCTTCTCTTTCTTCTTCTTCTTCTTCTTCTTCTTCTTCTTCTTCTTCTTCTTCTTCTTCTCCTTCTTCTTCTTCTTCTTCTTTTTTTTCTCAACTGTTACATCTTTTTTCTGTTCTCTCTTCCTCTTCTACTTCTTCTTCTTCTCGTTCTTCTTCTCCTCCTCCTCCTCCTCCTTCTCCTCCTCCACCTTTTACTTCTACTTCTTCTTCTTTCTCACTCTCTCTCTCTGTCATAGCGTGCTAACCTTGTGTCATCCTGAAATCTGGAGGGTGCATAAGAAATTTGAGTGGATTAATCGCACGAAAGAAAAGGAAAAAGAATAAAAATAGGAGATGAATTCATTGTAAACAGATAGAAAGAATGTCATCCCGGAATGGCGGAGAATGTAGATAGGAGGGAACGAATAGGGATGGAGTGGGGATAGGGAAATGAAAAAGGACGAACAAGGGAAAAATTGTTAGGGTAGGGGGTGAATAAAATACTTTTCTAGGGGACAGTTTTTATTTGTGGGGTCGGAACAACGTTAATCTGAATTCTCATTATATAGTCGGCTCACAATTTATCGTCCCGTCCTCGTATTAAGCAGAAAAAAGAAGGAAGGAATGGAGAAGCAAGAGAAGAGAGGAGAGGGAGAGAGAGAGAAAAAAAGGAGACAAGATGGAGGAAGGAGAAAAACGTGAGTGGGGATGTAAAAATGAGCTGTGAAAACGCCTACAAGAAGGGAAAGATTATGAATGATTTGAATGACTTTGAAATCGTGTTTCATATTGTCAAAGTTGTAATATCATTATACAGATGGAATTAGATAGAGAATGCATTTATTCAAATGCTAATTAATATAAATATTATTTAACGAAAATCCTAAATAAATGCTGTAAATCACCCCAAAGACTTCTGCTACTGCAGACATTGACAACAGGGTTAACAGCTAGATGGAAATTCGATGAGAATTACTATCCAAAAATTAGTTGCCAGCCCGGGAATCGAACCCGGTACCTCCCAATTTGAACTGCCCGGGTTCGATTCCGGGCTGGCAACTATTTTTGGATAGTAGTCTCATCGAATTTCCATCTAGTTGTTAACCCTGTTGTCAATGTCTGCAGTAGCAGAAGTCTTTGGGGTGATTTACAGCATTATTTAGGATTTTCGTTGAATAATAATTATAATATCATTATCACTATCATTATCATTAAATTATCATAATAATTTGTTCATCTTTCTGATCAACCCAGATAAAAAAATCTTAGTATAATGTATAATATTTGGATTGTAAATTTTTGTGATTTTTATAATACGTGTGATCATAACCTCAATTGGACTATTTCAATCAAAATTAGGAAGAGAAACAGTTTTGGAATTATCCTGTTGACTCTCTCCCAATTATTAATTTTATATTGTGATTGTGGATAATGTGGATAATCACATGAATTATAATATTTATTATTATTTGAAAAGTTGTTGAAGTGGAGAACGTTCTATTCCTTGTGTGATTTTGTTTGATTTCATAAAAATAGTTATTTGTGCAACCAGTGCGCAAAGTGACAGTTTGCTGCACCGAAAGAAACGTTTACACACGAGCCGTAGGCGAGGGCGGAATGGTTTCTTGAGTGCAGCAGAGGAACTTTGCGCACGTATTTAACATGAATTTTAACCTACAGTTACCCTTGAATATGAGAAGTGGTTGATTATGGGTAAAATGATGACTGAAATCCAACAAATGTCTGTATAATTTTGTTATTAATAACAACTTCAACTTAATTTGAACTTGATAATCCAATTGGAAATTCATTCAAATTAATCCAATTAATTTGGAAATTTGAATAATTTTGAGTAAATCTTAATTTCTAAATAATTTATAAACCAATCAATTTATGAATGAGAGAAATATTATTATAATAGACGCAACTGGTGCAGTCATTTGGATAGAATGCCACCTGGAAGAATTCCCGTTGTAGTCCAAAACTATAGACCTACAGGAAAAAGAGATGTAGGGAGACCAAGAGAGAGATGGGTACCGGAACAGGTTCATTAATAAACCTAATCCCTGAAGTGAAGATTATGATGAGAAATATTATTTGAAATAATGAATAATTAATAACATTCAAAATGGATAATTCAATGAGTTTTAATTTTTATTCATTTGAAAATCATAAAAAATATAGATAGAACAAATTCGCATTCAAAGTACACGCCAACATGTCAACAGCTGATTGGGATGGCTGCAAGATAATATGCAAAGTATTAAGAGTACGCAAAGTAATACTTTGCGCACTAGAGCGGAAAAGTGATTCTTTGCGTTCTGTAATCAGTGCAGGAATGGTCACTTATCAAGGGAACTGTAGGAAGAGAGATAGAACCTTAAATGATTGTATGTTTAGGTTATTAGTATAAATATCACTTTTCTTTGTATTAAGTGTAAGTTGATTTTGATTCCTCATAGTTCTATCGTCATTTTTATACTACTTTATTTTTTGTACAAGCATAGTGATTTCTCTGTTTAGACACGAGGTTTCCGGCATCTGTGAGTTCGACGATAACTATCGAACGCTTCCATCAATCAAATTCTAACTTCGAACACATCAGGTTATATTAAAACTATCATAGCTTTGAAGTTGATTGGCAAATAATATTGATTCAGTAATGTATGCAAACAGGGAATAGTCACAATGTGGCCGGGCATGTACAGGGTGACACAGAATAACGGGAACTTTTAAAAACTCATAAAACATTAGTGGGAAGGGCAAAAATGATTTTATCAAACTAATGTAAAGTTCAAGACTTGTCGTTTCAGAATTAATAATAACATCTATCACTTTTTGACAATTACTTCTTCAAGATGTCTTCCTCCTGAACGAATACACCCTTGAAATCTGTGTTGACGATTCCTCTTTGATCGCTGCAACATCTGCGTTTCCTGGTCCCATGATCTGTCCACCTGCGATTTTCTGTTTGTGGAGCTATCTCAAATCAAACGTTCCCACAACTTGACCAATAACTGCGGTTAAATCATAACAGACAATTTTTTTTTCATCCACTGTCCACCTGTAAAAGGGGTATAAGGATATGTCAATTTGTCATTAATCAAACAGTAACATGTTTTCTATCTTCTCAAACCTCCATCTTGAGGTTTGTCAAAATCTTTGTATTCCTCCACTGAGTAGCCACATGTGGAATAGCAGCTCTTTTTTGAATAAAAATCTGAGAGCTTCACCTGACTTTTCTTTTATGTGAGATGGCAATAAGTTGTACATCCGGATACCTGAACTCCTTACCCCTCGCTCATACATAGTACTACGGTGTGCATCATCTCTCAAATTATTCCTGTATCTGGTCGAATATTGGTGAAATGTTTCTCCTGTATTAAATTCATTTATGTGTTTTTTTATGAAGCAGATTGTTTCCAGAATATATAGGCTAGGAAGTGGGAGAATTCCAAGTTTTTTGAAATAGGGTCTTCTCAAAATGAAATTGAATGAATTCAAAATGAAATTAACAATATCCCAGCTGAAATGTTGCAGCAATCTCAACACAGATTTCAAGAGTGTATTCGTGCAGGAGGAAGCCATCTTGAGATGTAATTGTCAAAAAGTCATAGATGTTATTAATAAT
>NW_024092655.1:0-14827 GCF_014356525.2 Nilaparvata lugens | reverse complement strand
TATAAGTTGATCTGGGCAGTCGACATCAGTGTCGGGCAATCTTTTTCTCGGAGCAGAAGCACGTAGAATGATGACATTAGGGCACGATAAAGGCAACATGATGATTTATGGAGAGGACCCTTCAAATAAAGGCAGGCAGACTCCCAGCCCTTCACCCCCTTCCACGCCAGAAAAGGGCGCGAAAATAGCTTACAGAAGAGTTCAAAGCGCAATTGAATTCAAGATTAAGTTTGTAGCCCCCCACTCTGTTCCAGCGCTTTTATACATCTTTCGTTCAACAAGCTCATCATTCTCTCTCTCAACTGTATCTCATCTCATTGTTCTGCCTTTTGCTGTTATTATTACTCAGTCAAAATGATTATCAAGATGATGAAAACTTCTCTCTCTTCGATATCACAGTTGTTTCAAGTGTTTTTATTCTGGAAACGTTGGGAATGTTTGAAGTACAGCTCATCGTAGAGAGAATCTATAGCAATGGGATATATAATATAAGATGAGATATATTATATTGCCAAAAAACATATACAATGCAGTGATAGTCAAAAGTGACAATACAAAATAAAAAAAGTAAAAATCATAACACTGGCGGAATAACAAAACAATAAAAGTTACAATACAAGTGACATAAAATCAACAACTGAACCAACCGAATACATACACAAAAAAAATCTGGTTGTACACTCACAAAACTTCCTTGAAACTACGATCAGACTTCTGTATATGTGTGTATATAATTTTTTCAAAGTACTTTTTCTTTGTGTGAATTGTGAAATTCGATGATTTTTAGTCGTCATTTTTTCGTAAAAACAGCTGTTCTACAGATGAAATATCTCGACATGTGTTCTTTTTTATTAACTGCTCTACCCTACCTCTGCACGAGAAGGAGGTTACAAGTCCATTTCTCAAGGCTGGGGTGGACCCCTCATTAGTTTCCCAGAAAGGAGACTCATGCCAGTTAATAGAGCTGGTAAATAACAGACTACAGAGTATTACTTTGAAAATAATCGTCAAGTTATTTTGAGAAAATCGTGAAAAACATGGTTTTTTAGTAATTATCCGCCTTTTTCTCAATACATTACGGAGCTCCTGCAATTTTTCTCAAATGAGACTCATGTCAGTTGATAGGGCTTATAAATATGAATTTAAAGAAAATCTTTAGAGCCGTTTTCGAGAAAACCGTGAATAACATGGTTTTTTAGTGATTATCCGCCATTTTTTTAAAGAATATTACGGAGCTCCTGCAATTTTCCAGAAATGAGACTCATGTCAGTTGATAGGACTTATAGACAGCTATCCATGGTATGAATTTGAAGAAATCGTTAGAGCCGTTTTCGAGAAAACCGTGAAAAACATGGTTTTTTTTTAGTAATTATCCGCCATTTTTTCCGCCATTTTGAATTCAATTTTATTCGAATTTCTTATTGTCAGATCCTCATGGTATAATGACCTAAGTTTGAAATTTCAAGTCAATCGGTTAATTAGGAATGGAGTTATCGTGTTCACAGACATACACAATACACACCCACACACACACACACACACACACACACACCACACACACACACACAACACACACACCCAGCCAATACCCAAAAACCACTTTTTTGGACTCAGGGGACTTGGAACGAATAGAAATTTAGAAATTGGGGGTAAATTAATTTTTTTCAGAAAGCAATAATTTCCTGTCTAATGAAATATGATTGATTATTTTGAACAAGAATGAGCAGTTAATATTACATCAATTAACCTGTATCTGCCACCGTCCATAGACAAGACAGGGATTCGGCAACGTTTTTCACCTATCTTTCTCCACTGCCATTATAACGGCATATGATTCCATTTTATAAAAAATATAATTTCCTGCCTAATAAAATATGATTGATTATTTTAAACGAGAATGAACAGTTGATATTACATTAATAAACTTGTAACAGCTACCGTGTATAGAGGGCATTGACAAGACAGAGGATCGGCAACGTTGATCTCCCATCTCTCTCCACTGCCATTATAACGTGGACCTCACTATAGCACGAATTATGATGATAGAGAGTAATAATCGAATCACCAAGAACTTGAAAAAAGACACGACAACTTGCAACCTGGCAAAATGAAATCATGACAATGTGAAGTTCGATTCGAGTGTGTTCAACGGTACAACCTTAGACCAGTTATAGAATAGACACGCTGGAAAGTCTAGCCTCTGAAGCCAACATCTACTGCCATATCGCCATATCGTGACTAAATTGACCAATTGTGTCTATTTCGGATGAAAGTAGATTATTATTCATGAAAATGGACATAATCTGCTATGGAAAACAATGTAAACAAACTCTACAGAAAAGTTTTCTATACGATACTGACGTCACGATGGGTCTTTTCAGAGGGCGGAATGGTTTTTTGAGTGCAGCAGAGGAACTTTGCGCACGTATTTCACATTAAATTTTTCCTACAGTTACCATTGAATATGAGAAGTGAGTAATTATGGGTAAAATTGCCTGAAATGCATCAAATGTTTCTCTGTGTAATTTTATTATTGATAAAAACCTTAATTTATTGTCAAATTGAATAAAAATGTTGTCCTTGGTTATAATATATACTTAATAATGTGCTCGTTGTGCTTCGTTGCACCTCTGCTCACTACAGAAGCCCAGTCACTGTTACCAACTTCATTTTGATTTTGCTGCACTGTTGCTCCATATAACCTACTAAGTATTTTTGCATTGCCATGTTGCAAATCTGGAGTGCAGGAAAAATTTCTCCCGCACTAGAGCGGAAAAGTGATTCTTTGCGTTCTGTAATCAGTGCAGCAATGGCCACTTTTCAACGTAACTGTAGGAAAAATATAATTTCTTGGCGAATAAAATATAACTGATTATATAAAACTAGAATGAACAGTTCCACAGTTTCTAATATTACAACAGTAAACCGGTATCAGCTATCCTCTATAATAGAAGGCAGTGGCAAGACAGAGAATCAATAACGCTGTTCAATTATCATTCTACACTGCCATTATAACACGGACCTTACAAGAGCAACCGTTGAAGCACATCTATTTTGTACAGCAAGCAACCGCTAGAGGTAAGTGAGAAATATCTACGCTACCCTGATTACAAGCGGATATAGTGAGGTCCTCGTTATAATGGCAGAGTTTGATTAACATTGGTGTTGTTATCCTTGTCTATCAATTGACAAAGCAGGTAGCACAATCCTCTTCTAGCTCTGCAACGTTGCCAGATTGTCCGCGGACAACCGCTTGCAATTATTGATAGGGTGAAAGCGATTGATGTCGTTTAATTGAATTTTCGGACCAACAACCCCGATATCTGATAGAAGGGTGGCTTGGTTCCCGATTCACATGGATACCTGTTAATAGGAGGGTTGGTCACTCCCCTATAAACATGGATACCTGTTAATAGAAGGGTTCCGAACAGGTTTAGTGAGGTCCACGTTATAATGGCAGTGGAGAATGATAGTTGAACAGCGTTGTTGATTCTCTGTCTTGCCACTGACTGCTATAGAGTACATCTGATACAGGTACATCTGATTCGATATCAACTGTTCATTGCTGTTTAGAATAATTATAAACCATAATAAATTCGTATGTTCCAGTATTATTCTCAATTATTGAATGATGAATTTCTGTAATTGGCTTAAATGTATTTCTATAGAGGATGACTGATACTTGTAAATCTGTTGTAATATCAACTGCCCTGTCTTGTTGAAAATAATCAATTATATCTTGAAAAAAGTTTACTTTCACAATGACTGAATAATTTATTTTGACTATTGAGATTGATATATTTCCTCAGTGAATTGTATTCCCACGTTGTTGAGAAACGATCTGGTACCGTTTTGGAGCTAGAAAGGGATAGTGCTATCTGCTTTGTCTGCAGATAGACAAGGATAGCGACACCAATGTTAATCAAATACTGCCATAACGTGAACCACACTATAGTGTTCCGACCTTATTGGGCTGAGCGGTGCCCACTGGAATCGATTGAAAATTTAGCTGGTCAACTGGAAACGTACCAGCTCATTGCCAACTCATATTTGTAATGACTGTCCCATGATAGGTAATAAGAGACCGCTCAAGATACAGGTAATCAAGGTAATTGAATAGACTGATAATATTATGATAATTCAACGCTTTCCATCTGTAAAGCTGCGTACAGACGTAAGCGCCACGAACACACACATTCCATTTTCTATCAGCTGATGCACACACACAACGATTTTTTTTCGTTCGAATTTTTGCCGTCCTTGAAAATTCTATTGGACTGTCGATATCTAAAGGTGCGTACAGACTTTCGCTCTGCTCCGCAACCGACGTCACTCCAGCAGAGCGATTGATGATCGACCGGGGAGCAACAGTGGTTCGACCGGGGAATGCGAGAAGATCTAAATCTTCCGTAACGTTCATGATGGGTGCGTGGGAGGAGCGACTGTGGTTCGATGGTGGTACGAGGGCGGTACGAGGGTGGTACGAGGGAGGAGCGTGCTCGGTGCGGGTTGGAAGCGCGAATATGTGTACGCAGCTTATCAGATGATTTTTGTCAAGTACTGTTTGATGAAATAGTACCGGTTTATCAAAAGCCGGTTAACTATCAACCGTGATTCAATTCACGAGAAGAAGGCCGGCTCTGATTGGTTCTCGTGGAATCAATCACGGTTAGGATTTAACCGGCATTTGTGCGACTGGCACTATCAGATTAAAAGGAACATGACAAACATCATCTGTTCGAGATCATCTGTTTAATCTAACAGAATTTATAAGGACACTTTGAGACTAATGAGACTTTCCGGCTCGAAATCGGGTTTCAAGTCCGAGGCCGTAGGCCGAGGACTAGAAAAGATTGAGAGCCGGAAAAACATTTTTACCCATGGTGAGAACGTTGTTTTTCGCCACACAGAAAAATGAAAAATATAAATATGAGAATAATTGTTTATTAGGCACTTCCGAAAGCAAAACAGGAAGGTCATAGCTCTAGCAAATCTGAGGTAATCTGAATATCAGGAAATTGTCCAAGTATTTTATTTTTTATTCTGATTTGTCTAAATAACCTAAAAGATATGTTCAATTATGTAAGAGGTTGAGTTTATACTTTTTATTCTTCCAAATGACAAAAAGATGATATTATTATAAATATTTTGATTCTTGAATAATAAACACAAATAATGAAAAGTTTTTTGATCAGCTGTTTTAGCACACTTGAAATTTGGCCAATCCGAATGTCAACGTCAACAATGCTGTTGTCGTTGACTTTGGAAGTTCAGGTTAGAAGTTCTATCCTGCTCTGGAAATCGAATTTGAATAGTTTATAATATATAATTATCTTATCTGTATTTTATTCATCCAAATAAAATGATAGTATCTTATTGCTGGATACTTATTCAATTCTAGAAGCATAAACTGATTCCGTCTCATAAACCATTTTGTAAACACGTTCACATCAATTCAGAATGAGCTGACTTCAATGTTATTTTACAGCCCTAGGGCCGTAAAACTTTCACCGGCCTGGTCAGAAAACAATCATTTTCGGCCTCCATATGACGCACGAAAAGCTCATTACATCCAAGTGGGGCGAAAAAATTTTGTACGAGCTTAAATTGATGTGTGCGTAACTGGCTGTACTGCACAAATACAGATATAATAAACTGATGTTAAAATGAAATGCGTGTGTTCGTGACGCTCAAGTCTGTACGCTGCTTTATGCTGAGCAATAAGCTACTGATTGGACACAACTCACATCTTAATCTAATAGACTATAGTGAGGTCATCATCATCATCATCATCATCATCATCGTCATGGATTAGGCTTTTCAAGCCTGTTCCGGCGTCCATCTCTTCCTCGGTCTACCAATACTTCTTCTGCCTATTGGCTTGTGGAGTAGGGCATTCAATGGGAAACGGTCTTCAGGCATTCTAAGGACATGATCTGACCACTTATTTCTATATGTTTTTATCAAACTCAACACTGGTTGGACATCACATTCTCTTCTTATATTTCCATTCCGAATCCGATCCTCTCTTGTGCATCCTTTGACTTGTCTAAGGAAACGCATCTCTGCTGACTGTATTCTTGATTCAAGCTTCCTTGTCAGCACCCATGCTTCACTTCCGTAAGTCGAATTGGGTATCGCCATGGTTCTATAAAATTTGATTAAGGTGTTCCTCCGGGCTCTACCTTCAAGGGATCGAGTGATTGCTCCGCATACCATGTTGAATTATGATATCTTTTTTTGGACATCCAGGTCGTAATCATATATGTGATGTCGCAGCCTAAATATTTGAAATTTAAAATCTGCTCCAGAACACTGTCTCCTAATACTATTTTTTTGATCGTATCGGCCACTTGCCGTTGAAAGCCATGATTTTCGTTTTGGTGAGTCCACAACTATAGTGAGGTCCACGTTATAATGGCAGTTTTTTGCAATGGTATTGCTATCATTCAACAAAGCGGATAGCGCTTCTCTCTTTCTCGCTCTCTCTGTTGCCAGAACGTCTTCTAACAATGTAGAATTTGATAATCAATTAACAAAATATTTCATCTTAATCATTAAGGATTCATTGAAAAATATAATTTCTTGCTTAATAAAAGATTATTGATTATTTTGAATTGGAATGAACAATCAATTAATCAATATACCTGATGATTGATTATTTTGAATTGGAATGAACAAATTATTCATCAATATACCTGTATCAGCTTCCGTCTATAGAAGGCATTGACTTTGACATTGACTAGAGGCATTGACTATAGAAGGCAGGATGATTGATTATTTTGAATTGGAATGAACTATTAATATTCCATCAATATACCTGTATCAGCTTCCGTCTATAGAAGGCATTGACAAGACAGAGGATCGGCAACGTTGTTCTCCCATTTTCCTCCACTTTCATCATAACGTGGACCTCACTATGGAGAGACTTATCATCAAGGTACCACTTTCTTAGACTTTAGGATTACAGATATTAATCATAGATTTCTTGGGACATAGAATGCCACAAAAGCCTACATGTGAAGAATACAAAGCCATAAGTGGAGCCGTATAGGGGTAGGCCTTTGTAACAAGAGAGGGAAAACGTGTCACGGGGGAGAGACGGAAGAATTGAATCATGCCGCGTTTCCGCCTTAATCCGATACAAGAGCTGAGTGAAAGATTCGCGGGAGGATGAGAGAAAGATGACAGAGAGAGAGAGAGAGTGAGGAAGATGGTTGTAAGAGAATGATTGAAGGGTGAAAGAGATGAAGATGGAGAGGAAAAAAAGGAAAGATGGTGGAAGAGAGAGTATTTCAGGATGATGATAGAAGTATGAAATAGATAAAGATTGATGGATAGATAACCTAATGCCTTTTATTCTTATACTCTACAATTTCAAAATATGAGATATTTAAAAATATTATCAATTTTGAAATAGATGATGGTGGAAGGAAGAGGGTTGGATAATGATGATTGGAGATGAAAAAAGATGACGATAAGAAATGAAGGAAAAGAAGAATGATGAACAAAGACGGTTTTATAAGGATTACTGTGAGGAGAAGAAGAAGAAGATGGCGAAGAAGATGAAGAATAAAGGAAGGAAAATATGGTGGAACAAAGAAGGATGAAGATGGTTGTAAAAGGATGATTGGAGGGAGAGAGAGATGGTGATAGAGTATGAAGGATGAGAAGGATTGTGTGAGAAAGAGGGTGGGATAGGGATGACTGGAGAGAAAGAGGGTGGGATAGGGATGACTGGAGAGAAAGAGATGGTGATGGAAAGAAAAGATGGTGAAACAAAGAGGGTGATATAATGATTACTGTGAGAAGAAAAGGAAGGTGGAGAAGATAAAGAATGAGGGAAGGAAAAATATGGTGGAACAAGGAGGGTGCAATGAGGATAGCTGGAGGAAGGAAGAGATGAGGATAAAGTGTGATGGAAGGGAAGAATGGTGGAACAAAGAGGGTGTGATAAGAATGACATGACAAAGAAAGAGATGAAGATGAAGAATTGGGGGTGGGGAGGATGGTGGAACAAAGAGGGTTGAATAAGGATGAAAGAGATGGTGATAAAGAATAAAGGAAAGGAAAGGAGGTGGAGCAAAGAGGGTGTAATAAGGATGACTGGCGGAAGAAAGAGATGAAAATAGAGAATGAAGGAAGAGAAGAATGTAGACCAGGAACAAGGAGGGTGTAAAAATGATGAGTAGGGGGAGAAATGGATGACAATAACGAATTGTGGAGGAAGAAATGACAAAGAGGGTTTAATTGAGATGACTGTAGAGGGAAGATAAAAAATCATGAAGGAATGGATACTGGAACAAAGAGGGTGTAAAAAGGATGACAAGATGTAGATAACGATGAAAATGAGGAGATGGAGGGAAGAAAAGATAGTGGAACAAAGAGGGTGAGACAGGTAGATAAAGAGAAAGATAAAGAATAAGATGTTGAAGGAGATATTCACCCAGAACTGTAACTCTAAGAGTACAAGCAAGATGATCTCCAGACTTTATGACAAGATTCTCAACTGATCTTGGATGAAAATCTGGCTCCTTGCTCCTTCATCCTTTATCCTTTATCCTCGCTTCCTTGCAGCCTTGATCACAGGACTTCATTCAAAGGACGACTCTTGGATGTCAGCAAACATAAACCGACACTGAGATTCCTCCTGTGCGCCACAGTGGAGATCTCTTCAAAGAAAGGAGGCTGAATATGAATTTATTACTCCAATTTCTAAATATTTGCAGACACACACTCTTTCTCGGAATTTGTTCTTGATCTCATTTGAGAGTTCATATTGATGTAAGAGAGAGAGAGAGAGAGAGAGAGAGAGAGAGAGAGAGAGAGTGTGTGAGAGAGAAAAAGAAAAAATGGAGATTTTAAGCCTTGAGAACTCACTCTCTGAACAACTATTTTATAGTGAGGTACTTGTTACAATGGCGGTGGACCAATAATTGATTGATTGATTGATTGAGTACTTTATTTATGTAGATTACAATATATACTGGCTTATACACTTATATACAATAGCTTATAATACAGCAAAATTATAGATGAATTTACATAATATAGACTAAGAAAATAATTATTGAACTGTATATGATATGAAAAAGCAATTTGTAATATAATAACTATAGATAATAATCATATTGTTATGCATCTACATAAATTGGCGGAGCTTTGGACATATCAATGTCCATTCTTCGGAAAGAATATTAAAAATATCCTCCCCACTAGCTCTCCACCAAAAAATAGGAGATAGGAGGAGAACGTTGCCGAACCTCTGTCTTGTCAATGCCTTCTATAGACGGTAGCTGGTACAGGTTTATTGTTGTAATATTAACAGTTCATTCTCGTTAAAAATAATCAATCATATTTCATTAAGTGAGAAATTATGTTTTTCAATAGTTCCATAATGAATTTCCATAATCAAGATGAAATATTTTGTCAATTAATGATTGATTCTACATTTTTTAAAGACAATCTGGCAACAGGGGAAAGCGAGAAAAAGATGGCGCTATCCGCTTTGTCGAATGATAGACAAGAATAACAACACCAATGTTAATCAAATACTGCCATTATAACGTGGACCTCACTATAGTCAGCTCTAGTGAATCTAAAATATTACAAAACATCTCTCAAACTGTTGATCCTGATAATAATAAAACTGAGGATGATGCCCACATTAGCTCTTAGTCTTGTGCGTTAGTGATGCGTGAGAGTGATGATGATGAGAGATGATGACTACTGTTCAGATAGTCCGGACCGACATCTTATCGTCTCCTCCGAAAGACGGGCTAATCTATCACTTAAATTTCCCACGGATCTTGCAAGGGAAAAGGGATGGAAAGCTTCCACAAGCCTCATCCATTTTTGTTTCTGTCTTTTTCCATGATTTGACTCACTCTCTCTTTCTGTCTCTCTCAGTATATTTCTGTGAGTGCCGAAAACTTTTTGCATCGATTCTATTGAGCGTTGGAGAGCTTTTAAGCCGTGCCACTTATTGGAAACACTTAGCGAGAGAGGAGAGGGAGTGAGTGTGAGAGAGAGAGTGGAGGATGAATGACTGCGTCAATGGAGAACAGATACTTTTTATAGGAGAATCTTGTTTTCTGCGAGAAATAGAACGGCTGACGCCTGTGATGAATATATTGCCTGCGGTATTTTATGTCTGCAAAATGGTGTAAATGCGTATAAAATGTATTCCTCTTTTTGGCGGGAAGCGAGAAAGTTTCAAAGTATACTAATTTCTGGTGAGTCATCTCAAACCGTTCAGTGTAAAGTGTTTCAGTGTAATCAATTTTATTGAACCATCAATTTGTACTCCGACATCAATTAATATTACATCAAATGTTTGATAAAATTAACTGATTTCAGATTAACTATTTATAGTTCAATTCATTGAAACACACAAAACAAGACAAAACAGAATAACAAAGGTTCAAAAAACAAATAAAATACAATAAAATCTTCCTTTTGCCGGTGTTTTTGCCTCACCTACTGTACTTATTCATGTGAACATAAATTGAATCTTCATTTTACAACTATTATTTATAATATAAAGGATATCATTTCGTTATTATATCTAATTAAATAAATGTATGTATCTTGGTTTAAGTGCAGTAGCATTACTTATATTTATTTTTTGTAAAGCTTTTGTATTTGTTTTTGCAAATAAATTCATTCATTCATTCATTCAATAAAATGTTACAAATATAAAAAAAACGTGGGCTTTGTGGTTGAGTGTGTTGGAGAAGAGAAAAAAACTATAAAATTAATGTATTATATCAATTGTTCGACGCAACCAGTCCAGAGAACTGGAAAAATAGTTAGTCAACTTTTTTCAGAAAATTTCAAGACAAAAACACAACAATCCTACTCACTTTTTGCACAGTTGACAAGCTTTAGTAGGGTCCACGTTATAATGACAGTGGAGAAAGATAGGAGATCAATGTTGCCGATCCTCTGTCTTATCAATGCCTTCTATAGACGGTAGTTGATACAGGTTTATTGATGTGATATCGACTGTTCATTCTTGTTTAGAATAATAATTAATATTTTATTACGCATGAAATTAAATTTTTTAATAATCATAACTAAGATGAAATATTTTGTTTTAATCAATTATGAATTCTACATTGTTGAAAGACGATCTGGCAACAGAGCAATGCGAGAAAGAGATAGCGCTATCCACTTTGTTTAATGATGGACAAGGATAGCACTACCATTGTTGATCAAACACTGTAATCATAAAGTGGAACTCACTAAATTCAAAACATTGATTGAGTTTCCAATGAATGTACTTTGTGTAATCGAATAATAATAATAATAATAGTTTCTCTGGATGTTGGACGACACATTCAGAGGAGTTTATTCATAAATTCAGGAACATTACATATTATTTTTTCATATATTTTCAATAATATAACAATACTAGCCGTCAGCCTCGCTTCGCTCGCCATATCCGTCTAGCCAGGAGGCTCCGCCCCCTGGATCCCCGACTGGATCGTCCAAGAATGAGATTGGCAGGCTCGCTTCGCTCGCCTGCATTTTTATTCATGTTAGGACAATCCAGTCGGGGGTCCAGACTAAACGTCTTTCAGCAGACGGATATGGCCAGCGAAGCGAGCCTGACGGCTAGTAATATAATATTCCCAGGATTGAAGTAGCAGTGCCCATCAATTTTTCCGCAATAAATGCTTTTAAATCTTCAACTTGTGCCAACCTAACAAGTCAATTCAACATAATGCCAACCTGACAAAATTATTAATTTAGTTGCCAGTTAACAACTGTTTGGAAGTGATACTCTTTCTAGATTATAGTTCTATAGTAACATATGATATGGAAATTTCAATTATAATTAAGAGATTGGGAGAAGAGAATATACATGCTAAAAGACGAACTTTTAAACCTTAAAAAGGACCCTTAGGGTTAAAATATTGCCAAAAGATTTTTTTATTGCGCCTCTAAAGAGCTAACTGAATATACCTACCAAATTTGAACGTTTTTGGTCCGGTAGATTTTTAGTTATGCGAGTGAGTGAGTGGAGTGAGTGAGTGAGTTAGTGAGTCAGTCAGTCCGACAGTGAGTGAGTGCCATTTCGCTTTTATATATATAGATTCGAGGTTCACAAAATAATATATAACTATATAATATATGTGTCGAGGATATGCAAGGATATTTTCCTTCAAATTCTCATAATATCATATGAATAAGATGTTGTCATCTATTCTGGGAAGCTGTTGATCAATCTCAAGCTTCCTTTGATAATCCTCTAAACAAATGACACCTTTTTTGCCTCATTCCTTGTTCATCCATCCAAATCAAAGAAAAAATCATTGATAGCATCATAGAGAAACAATAGCGTAAGTAGATATCCCATGATATAGGGCGTTTATGTTGCAACTTTTACTGTTATCCCAAGCCCATTACTGTCGATTATTGTTGATTATTACTGTTTTGACCGGGTAAGAGTGTATGAACGGCACAATATGAGAGACTACCAGCGTCATGAAGCTTCACGGGAAAGAACTACGTGGGCTATCGGCTTGAGATAACAGTAAAAGTTGCGACATAAACGCCCTATGCCATGGGATATCTACTTATGCTATTGGCCCATATGAATAAAGTTAAGCATTTGCTCATACTTCTAAAATATGGAGCATTTGCTTCATTTCCTAAACGTGAGCAAAACCTTTTGCTCATCCTTATGGAGAAAAAGTTTGAGCATTTGCTCAAAAGTGAAAGCTTCTGCTCAAAATTGTATGAATAAACTAGAGCATTTGCTCAACTTTTGAAGCAAATGCTTCAAAAAAGGTGAGTCTAGCCTAGAGCAGCTCATCAATTTTTGCTCATAGTAAAATGGCTCAACTAATTCGTATGAGGAAGAGGAAACTATACCAGATACTATCACAACCAATAGTGTAGAACTATAAAACTCTTTTTAGATTCAACCATGATACATATCACCATTATTCCTACAAAAGAATAAATACAAGAGCTACCTGTTATGAAGATAGCCATCACAAAATAGAAAATAGGCATTTAAGAAATGAGAGTGTAGACGATTATAAGAAGGCTATTGATATTATAAGAATATGCTGAAGATTATTATAGAGATGACATTTTCACGCTATTATTCCAAAATTCTAAACTCAACTAACCTAAAACTCTATTCATAAAAATAGAAGACGAGCAGACGACGCAAACACAAGCGGTGCCCCCTTTTTGCATATTTAGCGCTTCCGTGAGCTATAAATACAAATTAAGGCTACAAAAGCGAATCAGCTGATGAGAAATCTTTAAAATACCTGAGCATTTGCTCCAGAGTTCAGGAGCATAAGTAGGAGTATTAGGTAAGCTGATTCATATAAAAATGAGCAAATGCTTTTGCTTCTACCTTTTGCTCATGAGCAAAACCTTATGCTCAATGCTTTTGCTCATGAGCATTTGCTCTGATTTTATCCATATGGGCGATTGTTTCTCTATGATACCATGAAGAAAATGAGAAGAATGGAGTTTAACTCTTTATTCTTCAAATGAAATATTCTGATGTGAGAATAAAGTACCTGGAATCCGAAATACTCATCCACTTGTGACGCTACAAACGTCTCTTCTAGGAAACGAACGATATAAACGAGACAAATGATATGATTTAGAAATATGAGAGCTTGTCACATTATTTCCAACATATTGCAAGGGAGTCTTTGTTCGTATTCTAATTCTTGACATGTTCACTTGGAATATGTTCATGAGATAACAAGGTATCTTCTTTTGTCAATACAGAGATGTGCATTTTATTAAACTTACTGAGCTGAAGTGATGTAGTTGTATTTAATAATTCTGAACCTGAGTCTGCGATTCAAACAAAATTGTCTGAGAAGAGGAAGTTGTATCTCAATCTCTCTCTATGTCTCTATATGACTCTCTCTCTATTTCTTCAGAACTCTCTCGCTCAATCACTCTCTCTACTGAAAACATTACAGTAGTACCTTAACTTTTGCATTTTTCATCACTTTTCTTGCTCAATATTATTGTAGAACTCATTATTTTAATATGATTCACCATGTCATTTTACGCTACTGGTATTTATTTTTAACGCTAGAACGTAAGTTGAATTGTGTTTGTTAAACACATGAATAAAGGAATCTGAATCTGTCTCTCTCTCTATAAGACAGTATATTATTGTAATCTACATGGACAAAGTACTCAATCAATCAATCAATCAATCTATATTTATCTCTCTCTCTATGTCTCTTTCTCACTCTCTCTCCATGTCAGACTCTCTCTCTCTTCATGTCACTCTTTCTCTATCTTTCTCTCAATCACTCTCAGTCTCTCACATTTCTCTCTTTTACTATTCAAGAAAGTTTTCTCTCTTTTCCCGATATTATTCTATATCCTTTTGTAATCTACATGGACAAAGTACTCAATTAATCTATATTTCTCTCTCTCTATGTCTCTTTCTCACTCTCTCTATCCATGTCAGTCTCTTCTCCTTATTTCACTCTTTCTCTATCTTTCTCTCAATCACTCTCACTCTCTTTCAGTCTCTCACATTTCTCTCTCTTACTATTCAAGGAAGTTTTCTCTCTTTTCCCGATATTATTCTATATCCTTTTTAGAGAGTCGACAATTATTTGTTGAAACACCGCCGATCTATGAAGTTACATTACAATTTATTATATTATCGTTATTCTAATTGCATTCAATCTTAATTCTCATTGATTAATACTTCATACTTTGTAGAATTCGTTGAATAATTAGTATTACAGTCATTTGATGTAAATTAGTGTATAAGCCAGTAAATATTGTAGCA
This sequence comes from Nilaparvata lugens, assembly GCF_014356525.2. Lineage (NCBI taxonomy): Eukaryota > Metazoa > Arthropoda > Insecta > Hemiptera > Delphacidae > Nilaparvata > Nilaparvata lugens. Next base: position 27 of record NW_024092655.1, on the reverse strand, counting down.
TACTTGAATGAAGAAATTCAATCTTAT
>NW_024092654.1:0-6721 GCF_014356525.2 Nilaparvata lugens | reverse complement strand
GAAGACGCCAAATTGATTACAAAGAATTGTGATATGAAGACGCAATTTGATTACACGAATTTGTGATAGAAGATGCAAAATTTGATTACAACGAATTTATGATCAGAAAACGAATAATTTGATTACAAACGAATTGTGATAGAAGACGCAAAAATTTGATTACAAGAATTTGTGATATGAAACGCAAATTTGATTACAACGAATTTGTGATGATGAAGACGCAAAAAATTTGATTACAACGAATTTGTGATCAGAAAACGCAAATTGATTACAAACGAATTGTGATATGAAGACGCAATTATTTGATTACAACAATTTGTGATATGAAGACGCAAAATTTGATTACAACGAATTTGTGATATGAAGACGCAAAATTTGATACAACGAATTTATGATCAGAAAACGCATAATTTGATTACAAAAGAATTTGTGATATGAAGACGCAAAATTTGATTACAACGAATTTGTGATATGAAGACGCAAAATTTGATTACAACGAATTTATGATCAGAAAACGCAAAATTGATTACAAAAGAATTGTGATATGAAGACGCAAAATTTGATTACAACGAATTTGTGATATGAAGAAGCAAAATTTGATTACAACGAATTTATATCAGAAAAACGCAAATTTGATTACAAAAGATTTGTGATATGAAGACGCAATAATTTGATTACAACAACGAATTTGTGATATGAAACGCATAATTTGATTACAACGAATTTGTGATATGAAAGACGCAAAATTTGATTACAACGAATTTTGTGATATGAAGACGCAATTTTGATTACAACGAATTTGTGATATGAAGACGCAAAATTTGATTACAACGAATTTGTGATATGAAGACGCAAAATTTGATTACAACGGATTTATGATCAGAAAACGCATAATTTGATTACAAAAGAATTAGTGATATGAAGACGCAATTATTTGATCACAACGAATTGTGATATAAGACGCAAAATTTTGATTACACGAATTTTGATATGAAGACGCAAAATTTGATTACACACGAATTGTGATAGAAGACGCAAAATTTGATTACAACGAATTGTGATATGAAGACGCAAAATTTGATTACACACGAATTTGTGATATGAAGACGCAAAATTTGATTACAACGAATTATGATCAGAAAAACGCAAATTTGATTACAAAAGAATTTGTGATATGAAGACGGCAAAATTTGATTACAACGAATTGATATGAAGACGCAAAATTTGCTTACAACGAATTTGTGATATGAAGACGCAAATTATTTGATTACAAAACGAATTTGTGATCGAAAACGCATAATTTGATTACAAAAGATTTGTGATATGAAGACGCATAATTTGATTAAACGATTTGTGATATGAAGACGCAATTTGATTACACGAATTTGTGATATGAAGACGCAAATTTGATTACAACGAATTTGTGGATATGAAGACGCAAATTTGATTACAACGAATTTGTGATATGAAGACCAAAATTTGATTACAACGAATTTTGATAGAAGACGCAAAATTGATTACAAAGAATTGTGATATGAAACGCAAATTTTGATTACAACGAATTTGTGATATGAGACGCAAAATTTGATTACAAAAATTTGTGATATGAAGACGCAAAATTTGATTAAACGAATTTGTGATTATGAAGACGCAAAAATTTGATTACAAAACGAATTTATGATCAGAAAACCATAATTTGATTACAAAAGAATTTGTGATAGAAACGCATAATTTGATTACAACGAATTTGTATATGAAGACGCAAATTTGATTACAACGATTTGTGATATGAAGACGCAAAATTTATTACAACGAATTTTATGATCAGAAACGCAAAATTTGATTACAAAAGAATTTGTGATATGAGAACGCAAAATTTGATTACAACGAATTTGTGATATGAGAGACGCAAAATTTGATTACAACGAATTGTGATATGAAGACGCAAAATGATTACAACGAATTTATGATAGAAAACGCAAATTGATTACAACGAATTTGATATGAGACGCAAATTTTGATTACAACGAATTTGTGATATGAAGACGAAAATTTGATTACAACAATTTGTGATATGAGACGCAAATTGATTACACGATTTGTGATATGAAGACGCAAAATTTGATTACAACGAATTGTGATATGAAGACGCAAAATTTGATTACCACGAATTTGTGATATGAAGACGCAAAATTTGATTACAAAGGATTTGTGATATGAAGACGCAAAATTTGATTACAACGAATTTGTGATATGAAGACGCAAAATTTGATTACAACGAATTTGTGATCAGAAGACGCATAATTTGATTACAAAAGAATTTGTGATATGAAGACGCAAATTTGATTACAACGAATTTGTGATATGAAGACGCAAAATTGATTACAACGATTTATGATCAGAAGACGCATAATTTGATTACAACGAATTTGTGATAGAAACGCATAATTGATTACAAAAGATTGTGATATGAAGACGCAAAATTTGATTACAAACGAATTGTGATCAGAAAACGCATAATTTGATTACAAACGAATTTTGATATGAGACGCAATTATTTGATTACAACGAAATTTGTGATATGAAGACGCAAAATTTGATTAAACGATTTGTGATATGAAGACGCAAAATTTGATTACAACGAATTTGTGAATGAAGACGCAAAATTTGATTACAAATTTGATTACAACGAATTTGTGATATGAAGACGCAAATTTGATTACAACGAATTTGTGATATGAGACGCAAATTTGATTACAACGAATTTGTGATAGAAAACGCAAAATTTGATTACAAAAGAATTTGTGATATGAGACGCAAATTGATTACAACGAATTTGTGATATGAAGACGCAAAATTTGATTACAACGATTTGTGATATGAAGACGCAAAATTGATTACAACGAATTATGATCAGAAAACGCATAATTTGATTACAAAAGAATTTGTGATATGAGACGCAATATTTGATTACAACGAATTGTGATATGAAGACCAAATTTGATTACAACGAATTTGTGATCAAAAACGCAAAATTTGATTACAACGAATTGTGTGATATGAAGACGCATAATTGATTACAACGAATTTGATAGAAAACGCATAATTGATTACAACGAATTTGTGATATGAAGACGCAAACTTTGATTACAACGAATTTGTGATATGAAAACGCAAAATTGATTACAAACGAATTTGATATGAAACGCATAATTTGATTACAAGAATTTGTGATATGAAGACGCAAATTTGATTACAACGAAATTTGTGATATGAAAGACGCAAAATTTGATTACAACGAATTTGTGATATGAAGACGCAATACGCAAAATTTGATTACAACGAATTTGTGATATGAAGACCAAATTTGATTACAAAGAATTTGTGATATGAAGACGCAAATTTGATTACAACGAATTTGTGAATGAAGACGCAAATTTTGATTACAACGAATTTGTGATCTGAAGACGCAAAATTGATTACAACGAATGTGATATGAAGACGAAATTTGATTACAACGAATTTGTGATAGAAAACGCATAATTTGATTACAAAAGAATTGTGATATGAAGACGCAATTTTGATTACAACGAATTGTGTATGAAGACGCAAATTTGATTACAACGAATTTGTGATATGAGACGCAAATTTGATTACAACGAATTTGTGATCATGAAACGCATAATTTGATTACAACAACGAATTTGTGATATAAGACGCAAATTTGATTAACAACGAATTTGTGATATGAAAACGCATAATTGATTACAAACGAATTTGTGATTGAGACGCAAAATTTGATTACAAGAATTTGTGATAGAAACGCAAAATTTGATTACAACGATTTGTGATAGAAAACGCATAATTTGATTACAAAAGAATTTGTGATATGAAGACGCAAAATTTGATTACAACGAATTGTGATATGAAGCACAAATTTGTTGTAATCAAATTTTGCGTTTTCTATCACAAATTCTTTTGTAATCAAATTATGCGTTTTCTGATCACAAATTTGTTGTAATCAAATTTGCGTTTTCATATCACAAATTCTTTTGTAATCAAATTTTCGTCTTCATATCACAATTTGTTGTAATCAAATTTGCGTTTTCATATCACAATTCGTTGTAATCAAATAATGCGTCTTCATATCACAAATCTTTTGTAATCAAATTTTGCGTTTTCTATCACAAATTCGTTGTAATCAATTTGCGTCTTCATATCACAAATTCGTTGTAATCAATTTTGCGTCTTCATATCACAAATTCTTTTGTAATCAAATTATGCGTTTTCATATCACAATTCGTTTAATCAAATTTTGCGTCTCATATCACAAATTCGTTTGTAATCAAATTTTGCTCTTCATATCACAAATTCGTTGTAATCAAATTATTGCGTCTTCATATCACAAATTCGTTGTAATCAAATTTGCGTCTTCCATATCACAAATTCGTGTAATCAAATTTTGCGTCTTCATATCACAATTCGTTGTAATCAAATTTTGCGTCTTCATATCACAAATTCGTTGTAATCAAATTTTGCGTCTTCATATCACAAATTCGTTGTAATCAAATTTGCGTCTTCCATATCACAAATTCGTTGTAATCAAATTATGCTTTTCTGATCATAAATTCGTTTGTAATCAAATTTTGCGTCTTCATATCACAAATTCGTTGTAATCAAATTTGCGTCTTCCATATCACAAATTCGTTTGTAATCAAATTTTGCGTCTTCTATCACATTATTATAAGTTGGAGGAGAAAGATGGAACAAAGGAAGAAAAGACCTAAAATGGCAAGTGAGAATATTTATCACAGTTGAGAGAGAGAGAGAGAGAGAGAACAGGGAGATTGATTATAATGAATTATTATTATTCAATGAATTATTAGGTTCTTACCGGTTCTTAACAGTGTGTTCATATATTGACACACTGAAAATGTGTACACTCTCATAGAGGAAATATAATTATTCTCTAGACTTTTGTGAAAAGAGAGATGAAAATGTTCGAACACTCCCATAAGAGCCAATGCTATTATTTTTCTGTCCAGCAGAACAGAAATTGATTGGGTAGCAGCAGGGCTTTAGGTGAGCTTTCCCCTATATTATTTAAAAGCTTTTAAATTTCATCAACTAGAGCCCAGAAATCAACTGGACCATATTTAATAAGATGAAAGGATAAATCAATATGTAATTACCATAGCAGGTTGATGTAGTACAGGTGAGACTAGAAAGCAATTAAAATACACTCAAACCAGCCAAAGCTCTTCAATCATATTAGTCTTCAATTCAGATTAGACAAAATCACAATTTTCAATAAAAAAGCAAAAGTTTGATTTCATACTGTTTGGAAAGCGTCCGATCAGATTATCAGGAGAGCCTTGTCAGAGTCTCCAACCATTAGCTGATCGTACAACATCTGAAAAATACCATTACCCAAGTCAACAAAGTAGGTAAGAAATTTACATTAAACCATGAAATTGAAATTCATTATTGGATAACGAAATTATTAACTAAGAAGAGAACCATGCAGCGATTACCACCCTAAACCATGAGTAAAAGAAACTCACATAAATGCTAGATTTTAAATAGTGTAAGATGAATAATTGATTAGGAGAGCTTCCGAATCTCACAAAAAATACATTCACCACACCTTAGCCATGGGTAGTTGGAGTATAAGATTCAATATAATAAAGCTTATCAGAAAATAATTATCAGAAAAGCTTCAAATTATTAAAAAAATTATCGTCTATTCATTGGGAGAATGTAAAGGAATACTGCATTATGTGTTCAGGATCATCAAAGCTCTATAGTCCACGAAAACCAATCGACACCCTGTTCGGCCACTAATCCAGATAGTTGGGTAGTTATTGAAACAAATTACTGCAACTAAACAGAGACACCACTCGCTCCGACACTAGTGTAATACGAGCCTTAGTTCCTCAATTGTCTTCATCATAGTTTTTATATTCACCAATGCTTGATAAAGAAATTCAAAGATGTTTGATCAAAGCTGAGTAAATGGATACAAATATTTGTAATTTAAATATTACAAATTCAGGATGAATGGTAAAAATAGGCTTGAAAAGCGTTTTGTAAACTTGGATGGCCAACAAACTTAGTCTATTAGCTTGCTTATTCATAATCTAGTTTGGAATAAAAATACAGTTTTATAATAACAATATGCATTTATTAGATTGAACTCATTTCAATGATACAAATCACCACCTTCCTGCTGGAATACAATAATTATTTCAATTGCTTGAATTCAATAACACTGCGCTCACAATAATTCTCACCTTCAGGGAATTAAGTACTCAAACAATTGCGTTACTAATTGTTAATTATTCGATAATAATTGGAGAATTTGGCACAATAATTACTCGAATATAATAATAATTTAAGTTATTCTCAATACATTAATTCAAGGTTTCGATTTCAAAGCAGATATTGCCAAGGAATCGAGAATATATTTCCAAAAGTTAAAAATGAATAGCATATCTCATGAATGTCAAGGAACTGATTGAAATTTTGTTGAAAGAATGTAATATGAGTCGAGATACTACATGAGACACACTTGAAATTTCATATTTTGAAACAAAAATATACTGTTTTCTTCATAAAATAAAGGTTGATGTTGTGATATTTATTATTGTGATGTATAATTTTCAGCATGTATAACAGTACAAACCATTGACCAAATTTGAAATTCAATATCGAATGAGTA